>NW_004798696.1:47001-49122 GCF_000002075.1 Aplysia californica | reverse complement strand
ACACACACACACACACACACACACACACACACACACATACACACACACACACACACACAAACAAACACACAAACACAGACTCAAATTCTGTCTACCCCGATTACATGTTGATCGTCTGTCTGCTGTCCTCGCACTCCTATGTTCATGGAGACATCTCCTTGTTCCTTAAGCAAACGTTTGCACATTTCGCTTTTCAGACACGACAGTTTCCATTATTGAAATAGTCCAATCAAATTTATCAAGCTGTTGAAAGAATTCGTCCAATCCCCGAAGTATTATTAGTAATGGTGTCCCAGCCATCTCTGTATTTGCTAGGCGGTGTGTGTTTTGAAGGCCCCAGTCTGCCCTCTCTGTCACAATGGCAGAAAAACGCAATTCTCATCATTATCACAATCAAACAGCACTCTCACCATTATCTATCACAATCAAACAGCACTCTCACCTTTATCACAATCAAACAACACTCTCACCATTATCTATCACAATCAAACAGCACTCTCACCATTATCACAATCAAACAATACTGTCACCATTACCTAAAGCAATCAAACAACATTGTCACCATTATCTATCACAATCAAACAACACTGTCCCCATTATCTATCACCACTGTCACCATTATCTATCACCCTCAAACATCACTGTCACCATTATCAATCACCCTTAAAGAACACTGTCACCATTATGAAATTAATAAATAAAGGAAAGCACTATTCCCAGTGACACTAGGGATAGGACCAGAAACTATTCCCAGTAACACTGGGAATAGGCCCAGAAACCACTGACAATAGGGCAATAGGCCAGAACTGTTCCCAGTGTCACTGGGAATAGGCCCAGAAACTATTCCCAGTGACACTGAGAAGAGACGTACAGGCCCATTAGATCTATTGTTCCCACACTGATCTACATGGGCATGCTAATGATGGGTTACCTAATACATGTACTACTACTAATAATAATGGATTGCATTTATATAGCGCATATCCACTTATGCAATGCTCTATGCGCTTAACATGATACATATTATGGATTTACAAATCAATTTTAAAGGTACATAGTGTTACATACTCGTGCAAACACATATTCACTCACGCACGCACCCCACACACACATACATACACACATAAACACATACGTACATATGCACATACGCACATACAAACTCACAACGATCTACAGCTTGGATGGATTCTGTCTAATCGAAATAATTAATGATGAAAGTAGAAATGCTTTTAGTTTCTTCTTAAAAATTTCTAGATTTTCTGCCTCTCTGATAGTTTTTGGAAGCCTATTCCAAACAAATGGGGCAAAATATGAAAAAGAACGTTGGCCATATGATTTGCAATTTATTTTAGGCTTAACAAGGGTTGTTTTGTCACTTGATGATCTGAGCGTTCTAAATCTAGACTATATCTAATGTAGATCTTGATCTTGATCTTGATTTTAGATCTAACTATTCTAAAGTAGATTATGGTGTGAGTGGAATAATATTTTTAAAAGAAAGAAATGATAATTCTATGCTTGCTTGTTATTCAGTCGTCATGTAGATCTAGATGTACGTCATGTAGATCTAGATGTACGTCATGTAGATCTAGATGTACGTCATGTAGATCTAGATGTACGTCATGCAGATCTAGATGTACGTCATGTAGATCTAGATGTACGTCATGTAGACCTAGATTCTAGATCAAATATGGATTTTGGAGACCACGGTACAGGACAGGTGAAAAACGTTCCAGATTCTTCTTTCTTCTAGATCTAGATCTAGATATAGAGATCTGCTCCTGTCCCCAGTGTCACTGGGAATAGTCACTTCGATATATAAGATAATAAATTACACTTTTATTTGTCCCAGAAGGGCACTTTGGTTTACTATGGCAAACATACATTTACATACATAAATACATGATTATGAATACGTACATAAATTCATACATGCATAAATACATACATTTCATACACAATATTACACAAATACAGAACCGTTTACAACCTTGGAGTAACTATTAATTTCGGTCGCCACTGTGCAGCGCCCCGTATTGTGAGCTAGGGTTGTCGTATCTTGCTCAAGGACACACCCCAGTGACCACCCATCTGATCCACGAGTCACTGACACACACA
>NW_004798696.1:44485-45719 GCF_000002075.1 Aplysia californica | reverse complement strand
CGGTTGTATAGTGGAAAAGACTGTCTCAGTAATCTGAAGGACAAAGGTTCAACCTTTCAAGATATTCTTTACACGTGATATTTTGTCAGCTAGGTAAAACAGGCTAAGCCCCATACTTGAAGCAGACATTGAAACCTGCATGTCGTTTAGTAACCCTGGTGCACCAAAAGAGAGCTAAAATATATTAAAAAATAGAAAGAAAAAGCTTTACGGTGAAGGAAATCAAAACACTTACCTTTTTCATGGCTGAAGATATTCGGAGACCTCTCCGGTGAGCACCCAGGAACTATTCGGAGATGTACTCCCGCACACAGATGCACTGCTTTGGGGACTCAAACTGCTTATTATTTGCTGCTGATCACACATATATCCACTAAAATTGTAGCAAATCAATTATTTTCAAGGTAATTTCAAACCCAACTGCAAACAAATCAAATTATGATTCAAAACAGGGGGGCTTGACCTCCCTAGAGACACAAAGCATTTTGATTGGTCTAGATCTATCTCCGTCGGAGACGTCACCGAATAGATACTGCGCTTCTTCATGGCGTTTTCTGCGGCTGACGTCACTGAAATATGTGCACCGTCAACTGGTTGCATTTTGTTCGACTTCCATCGAGACACTTAGAGCGTGTAAGAACTTAGAGGCTTACACCAGGGGGCTCTCGTTCCCCTCTCATTCAATAGGTCGCGCGTTCGAATGCGGATAGTGACGGAAACATTTTCTTCCCTAAAATTGTCTCCTTTCAACTCTTTTCCTGCTCTCTAGCAATATTCTGTAATCTGCTTTCGTCTCCTCTTTCTGCCCCCACCCCCTCCCCTCCTTTGCCCCCTCCTCTGGGCTCCTGACTCTTTCTGCAGCCTTTCTACTGCTACTCCTTGACTCCTTACTGCTGTCTTTCAGCCACGCCCCTAATCATCTGGTAGGAAAGATCTACACCTAGCCTTCTCGAACAAGGGTGAAAAACTTGGGAGGTCCCATGTGCAAGTTGCGCACGGTAAAGATACCTTGGTGGTCTAAAATAGAAAAGAGTAGGCTTCGGCGTCCACCCTGGGAAAATTCAAAATTTCCTACCAACTGAAAATGTTTAATGTGTCCCGCGCGCTCATATGACCTTATGCACTCACATTGCACTAGTGTGACGGGAGGTTATCTTTGTGAGTGTGCACCAAACGACCTCCTCCCCCCTCCCCTCCCCCCACTCTCCATCCTCCCCCCTCTGCTCCCCCTCAC
>NW_004798696.1:41391-42723 GCF_000002075.1 Aplysia californica | reverse complement strand
CAGACAGACAGACAGACAGACAGACAGACAGTCAGACAGACAGACAGACAGACAGACAGACAGACAGACAGAGAAAAACAGTTAAAAATAATAGCTAAAACTGACCTGGCTTGAAGCTTGTGCTGTCGAGTTGTTTTCTGGCTACACCCTAAGTCGCCTGCAACTGATGTATAATTTCCTGATATTTTGTCATAGGTAATAGGTAGTTTGAGTTTTTTTCATACTTTTCAAAAAGTCTTCTTGTAAAAGTTTCTTCACAAGGATTTTCACCCATATTCAAGCTTAACTATAAAGTGAATATCTAATGACAGGTTACAGGTTTGTTACTTTCGCTACTAGCTCCTCACTTTCGCTCAACACATTAAATCAACACCGCATTCAAACACCACAGGCAAAGCTGGAAATCTGAGGCTTTCATTTTCTGTCATTCTCCAAGAATGTCTAACATTTTTAGGTATTCCTGGAAATGCCCGATCAAAACAGGAATTACTTGGGAATGACTGACTTTTCAGGCATTTCCTGAGAATGACTAGTTTCTGGGTTTGACTGTAACATATATATTATATACCAAACAAAATTATTTAAAAAAACAACAAAACAAAAAACAACAACACAACTACAACAACAAACAAAAAACACCCTAAGACGACAAAAAACTCTCCGTGATATCTTTGAACCCTTGAACTTTTTACCTCTTTTGATTGCTTATCCTGTTTACCCCTGTCCAGTGTCCGGTCCTATCTTTCATTTTTACCCTTTTTCTATATTTTCCTTTCCTCTCTTTATCCTCCCCACTCCCCCTTTTTAAAAAATATCCTCACAGAAATAAGGTATCAAACCAAACCCACACCTCTCCCAGTTCACAGTCTGTACACACATAAATCCTACATCACACACACACACACACACACACACACACACACACACACACACACACACACACACACACACACACACACCGCCCTGATTTGACCGCCGGCTCTTTGAGGTAGCATGCACCAAACGACCCCACCTTTAGGAAAAATGATAATTTTACGGCACCATTAGGATAACTCAGGACGCCATTATGCCGAGGGGGCTGGAGCGGACGGCGATCATGTATGAGGAATGGGACGCAGAATAAGAAAAACAAAACAAAATAGAAAAAAACAACAAAAAACAACAACCAAAGCAAAACTTCCACAAAAACATCCACAAAACAACCCTGGAGGTTCCCTTTACTGCTGTGACGACAAAGGTGACCCCCATCTCTCTCTTTCTGTCTGTCTGTCTGTCTGTCTGTCTGTCTCTGTCTCTGTCTCTGTCTCTGTCTCTGTCTCTCTCTCTCTCTCT
>NW_004798696.1:35473-37694 GCF_000002075.1 Aplysia californica | reverse complement strand
CCCCCCAAAAAAAAAGAAGAAAAAGAAAAGAAGTGCCGGCGGCAATAGGAAGTAAAATGAAGGTGGAAGACAGACGGCAAATAACGAGCGTAATGAGAAGGGAATCAACAGCCAAATCTGGGCAGGGGCGGGCCCTAGGACGGTCCTAATGGCAAGTAATGGCTCGCCTCGCCTCTTCCAGGAAAGTGACAAGGGCAGATAATGCCAGACGTCTGCTCTTAAGAAACAGGAGTTACCCCCCCCCCCCCAGTCCCTCCTGAAGCTAGAACATTCCTTTTTTGGTTGGGAAGCACAAATAAATGAGACGACGTCTGCTATTTTTGAGGATGAAGTTTGTTGCGAAAGATATCCAGATCCAGATGCGACTGGATTCCGATGGAATTGGACTTGTAGGAAGTCCCACGTTCATCGATTTTTCCCCCTCACAAAACACAACATCGGTTTTCTGAGCTGGATTTTGAAAGCTGATGGCAAGGCTGGCAAATGTGCGCTGGTGCCTCATTATCGACAGGGAAAAAACAAAGATTTATATAAATAACATGTCACTCTGTCTTCTAAACTCTAACTCAGAGCGATGAAGGATAGAAAGCAGAGCTTGTCCACATATTTCTTTTTTTTACTAGCCGGCACCCACTTTTGCCACCTTCAAGACACTGAAATTGTCGTAACGTCCACCTACGTGTATGTCACAGTGGGTGGTTGGCGGGTGCTCTGGTGTGGTTTGCCTCTTCTTTCCTATGAAGCATTAATTATCGTCTTTATCTCCTCTTTTCTTTTTTATGTTTGTTACTCTTTTGTAACACCTCTAATCTTCAGGCGCTCACATGACTTTATGCAGTTGCGAGCGCCGTAAAACCTCTACGAAAACAAAACATGTATGTCACAGCAGAACATTGATTAATACGTGTCACAACTCAAGTTATCCCCACCACCCACTACATTACGAAACTGTCCACTAGAGGGCGACATTGTCCTAGTTGTTAAACGCTTACATTAATCACTATTTGGGTACCTGTTCGATGAACGGACTCAAAAGAATCGATCGTCAAGTCATTGTGGAACCAGTGCGCACTGCTGGGGAACGGAAGCCTCACTTGTTTACAATGGCGACTTAGAAGGCGGGACTTTCCCAAGATTAGATCAAAACGAAACTAATGAAAAACTGGAAATTAAACTACATCGACTTCAGACTCCTTAATATTACTGTGCACCCTTTAAATGATTCTGAGCCGCCGTTAATTTTTTTCAAAATCGAAAGTTAAGTGGTTGGGTAGTTTTTGGCGACCAAAGTGACAAACTTTCACAAATACATAATAGATCTTTATATAGATACCTGTCGCTGCCCGGGTGATTTTCACCACCCACCAAAATTACGAAATCGTCCACAAGATGGCGATATTGCTCAGCTTGTCAAGCGCTGACATAAAGCACGACGTAACAATATACGGGAAAAATTTGTAGTAAATTAACACTTTTTTTCTGCTTGGCCATTACTTGGACTTACGTCTTAAGACATATCTATGCAACATATGAATACATGAAAGCGACAGGAAAATTTCATTGGACACACAGTACGGAAAGAAGCATATGAGAATATTGCTACCATGGACAAGTTTGATGGAAAGAGAGGCAGTGGCAGACAGGGAGAAAAGATACTGGACAAGTTGACAACGTGGGTGGGAACAGCAAGGAACGACAGACACAATCGCTGCAACGCAAGACAGAGTGAAGTGGCGGTCCATGATCGCACACGCCAGTCGGCATGGTACCGGGTGATGATGATGCAAGATACACCCAATCTGAGGGCAGGGGGGGGGGGGTAGCCTAGTGGTTAGGCAACCGGATTCGTATTCGTCAGATACTGCAGGTTCAGGCGTTCAAGCCTCAGCTCGGTCCGACGCTGTGTCCTTGGGAAAGGCACTTTACTCGAATTTCCCACTTAGCTCGGTCTTTTCGGAGATGGACGTTAAACTCGGAGGTCCCGCCTCTTAAATAACTTAATAGTGTTGATAGGGGCGTTAAACCTATACCGTTCCTCCATTATTATAGAGCAGTTTTGGCAAATTCTGCAGTTGACGAATGTATGCTACGTCCACATGTCCCCAGCTTACATGACTGGATTGTATGGGACACCGGCTAAGTGTATCTATATCAGGGCTATTCTGTTTCTTTCTTTGTATCTCTCTCCTCTCTCTCTCTCTCTCTCTCTCTCTCTCTCTCT
>NW_004798696.1:30810-35128 GCF_000002075.1 Aplysia californica | reverse complement strand
TATATTTGTATATATCCCCGTCCCTCTCTCTCCTTGTCCCTCTCTGAGTACTATTGCGTCACCCCCCCCACCCCCTCGCCCCAACTTACCCCCAGTGCTCGTGTCCCAAGTAGACTCACACGACCCTGTCTCTAGCTCGTCCTCTGGGAGTAGAAGTTATTCGGAGACGTCCCTGTATACACACAGCTCGGAGACTCACACACGACCCTCTCTCTAACCGTCGTCTGTGAGCGTGGGTCTGTGAAATTGTCGTGTGTGTGACGCACTTTCCTGTCTGAGGCCACCTGATCAGCGTACACGTAACACTGCTCCACCCCACCCCCACCCCTTCCCCCTTCATCTCACCCTCCTCCCTCCCGTTTCCCTTCTTCTCCCCCTCCTCCCTCCCTTCCCCCTTCATCTTACCCTCCTCCATTCCTTTTCTCTTCTTCTCCCCCTCTCCCTTCCCCTTTTTTCTGAAGCCCCTCTTCCTCTCCCCTCCTTTTCTGACCCTCCCTTTTCCCTTTTTCTCCCCCCCCCCTTACCTTCTTCTCCCTTACCCTTTTTCTGAAGCCTCTCCTCCTCTCCCCTCTTTTTCTGAACTCACCCCCCCCCTTTTTTCATCTCATCCCTCACCGGTCCTGCCGGTCCTCTCCTCACTTCTACCCCCCCCTTTCACTCTTCCCTTCTCCCAGAAAAAACCGAGATTCTCGAGTAAAAATCTCCCCCCCCAAAAAAAAATAAAATAAAAAGTAATTTAAAAAATAAATAAATAAATAAAAGATCCCTGTTGGAAGGATCATTTGATATGCCCAAAAGTAGTCCAGTTTCAGTTTCATAACATTCTGGGGGATTGTTATGATAACTGCTGTTATTTTTATCGTTATTGTTATCGTTATTATTTATGTTGCTGTTCGCGTAAGGAATTTTTCTTTTTTAAAATTTCCTGTCTACATGTTATTCTTAGAGTTCTTTTGTGATATTTTAGCTTTGTAAGAGTTTGACTGCACTCGCGATAACATGAGGCCATACGAGTGTGCGCTTAGAGTACTTCTATATTACATTTCATTTCGAAAGCTGTAATCCTCATTTTAAATCGTCTTCCTCAATGGTCCAGGCTTCACATCCATGTTATTATGTTTGTGAGGAATAGGATACATTTGCAATCACTCTCCAATAATTGTTTTTACATGTGGCCCTGTTCATAAAGAGAAATTACTTGTCCATATAAAAACTTTTATCTACGTCACACGCAATTTCAGGTCCAATGCAACAACACCAATATTTGCATTGTTCTGTAACTGTAACTGTAAAAATATAATATTATTGCACAGCTGCTTCGAGAGAGAAAATTATAATAACACCCTTATTTTTCTCCTTCAATGCCAATAAAAAGAAATTCCAATCCCCATCTTTAAGACTTTTTATTACTTCATTCGCCCATGACAATGGACGGGTTGGCTACAAAATGAGATGGCTTAAAAAAAGAGACTGATAATGAAGAAACGAACCGTGCCATTGTATAACAGGTCCGGTGATAGACTCATCCCTGCACAAGCGTCTCTCTGACTTTCTCATTACACGCACCATCGCCCCCTCCCTCACCAACATACACGTCTGGTCGAAAGAAAAAAACGACGGGGTTTTGGGGGTAAAAATTGTCAGAATTGTCAGAACTGACTAATAACTTTGGCCCCTGTATCTCTCCATTTTGATTTGTTTTCCGTCGTATATGACATCCGCTACATACGCCTTCCGGGGAGTGTACGCACTAGGGTTTCTGGGGGTAATGTGGGTTTTTGTAGCAGTCATATGTGAAGGATGCAGACAAAATGAGTTACTTCTCGAATTCTGATCCTATGGACACAGATAAATATATCAAAGTTATAGATTGGGTTGATATAATTCAGCATATTATTATGAAATGATTGAAGGCATTAAACTCAGAGAAAAATTAATAAGTTTAATAATAATTATAAATTTGATGTGTCTATTTTCGGCCTATATCTCCTTTCAAGGATTGCGAGAAGTAACTCATTTTGTCAGTACACCTCACATATATTATAGGTAGACTTATAGTACTCTAAGGTATCGAATAAGCCCCCCACCCCACCCTCCACCCCCCTCTAGAAACGTGTAGATGTACTTTTTTAAAAAAAATGAGAAAATGAAAAAATGAGCGAGGAAAAACTGACAGGAGTTGTTCTTTGTGTTCACTTTGTGTCCAACATAGTTGTGTGACGTATACTTTACTTATCTGTTGTATTGTTGTTGTTGTTGTTGTTGTTGTTGTTGTTGTTGTTGTTGTTGTTGTTGTTGTTGTTGTGTCTACTTTACAACCTGACAGAAACAAGATTCCGAGCAGCAAATGTCCACGTCAGTGATGCAGTGGTTAGGAGCTTCGCTGTCCCATGCAGGAGACTACAGTTCCATTCTCGAGTGGGGGAGAATTGTTTTGTTTTTTATTATCGAGTTTCTTGGTCTAGTGTTGGTATATAGTATGTCTCTCAGCCCGGGTCTGTCTGCTGGGATGTTGTATCCCTCTCAACCCGGGTCTGTCTGCTGTGATGTTGTATCCCTCTCAACCCGGGTCTGTCTGCTGGGATGTTGTGTCCCTCTCAGCCCGGGTCTGTCTGCTGTGATGCTGTATCCCTCTCAGCCAGGAGTTGGTCCTGACAGGCAGGGTCGAAGTCTGCCTCCTAAATGTCGAAATTGTCTCGATTTTAATATATTTATCTATTTATTTATTTGTGAGGCAGCGTGGTAGAATCAGGCTCTCGTCAATTTTTGGGCATATAGAGTTATTGGTACCATATTAAAGCCTGTTCACTTGTCTTTATTTGGTGAAAAAATATCCAGTTATCTTGAATACAAGTCGAGATATTTGCGAAAGAAGAAGATGGGGGTCACCTATTTTCAGAGGTAAAATTAGTGAGAAAATGGCCACAAAGATTAGTTATTTCCTTAGCTTAAAAAATCGTGGTAACTGAAAATTTACATTTTTTGTGCCTTTAATCAACGTTTTCCAGAAAAATCCACTCAGAAATGAGTTCTTTAATGAGCAAGAAAGGTGTTGAGCCAAAAAACAAAAATTTGATAAAAATTCACAAACCTGCGGAAAAATGCAAGTTTCTTCACTTAGATTATTTTGACAAGAGCCTGATTCCTCCACGCTGCCTCGTATTTATTTTTTTTAATTATTAATCTTTTTAAATTATTTTTTTTTTTGGGGGGGGGGATAAAAAGCAAGGACTTCGCAAGAGGGGCAGACTCAAAGTAACCTGGAGACGCACAATAGAGTCTGAAATGAAGTCCTGGAACCATTCGTTGGGGACGTTGACCAAGATGGTCCAAAACAGACAGAGCTGGAGATCTTTTGTTGCTGCCCTAAACGCCAGATGGCGTGACGGGTAATAAGCAAGGGATAAAAAGCATCCACATTACTAGAAAATAATTGTAAACGAGCAGCACAAATTTAGCCATTAGTCAGTGCAAGGAGGTCATTTTTTGTGCGTCTGTCTGAGGCTACGGTCTTACTACCTCAGAGCACCACGTTGGTTTATAAAACGAGCCCAATTATTCCATCCAAACTCACTCGACGTCTAGGTTTTTGTTCATTTCCTCCACAAAGTGGTAACAATGATCTGTCTAGACAGTGTGAGCCAGCCAGACATGGTAGGAAGGAGGAGGGAAGCTGGTGGTGGGTGTCACTGACTGACTTTGTCTCTCTGTCGCTTCTGTCAGTTGGCCTTGTTCTTACCTCGACCGAAATGCTGGGCTGGGGGGAGGGGGTGGGGGTGTTTTGTGTTTGGTTACAAACTGTAAAGACTACTGTTTTTTGTTTATTTATTTGTTTGTTTGTTTGTTTGTTTGTTTGTTTTGTTTGTTTGCTTGTTTTCTTGTTTGCTTGTATGGTATCGGTGGCCTAGTGGTTAGGCTACGGACTCGTAATCGTGAGGTTGCGGGGTCGGGGGTTCGAGCCGCGGGCCCGACGTTGTGTCCTTGGGAAAGCCATTTTACACGAATTTTCCTCACTTCACCCAGGTGAGAATGGGTACCTGATCATAAAGATCTTGTCAGTATGTTAGTGTTTTAGCGCCTACGAATGGCTGCTTGCACTGTATGCTTCCCAGGAAGTTGAGGTTGTTTCAGAATGCTCTCAGGTCTGTTGGGGTGACAGTATAGATTGTGAAGCGCATAGAGCTTGCTGTTGAGTGGGGATTTGCGCTATGCAAATGTTATCTGTTATTTTTATTATTTTGTTTTTTTTTCCCGATGGCGACTAGTACACAAGACGAAAGTGAGTGTGTGTGTGTGTGTGTGTGTGTGTGTGTGTGTG
>NW_004798696.1:27129-28784 GCF_000002075.1 Aplysia californica | reverse complement strand
TCTGTCTGTCTGTCTGTCTGTCTGTCTGTCTGTCTGTCTGTCTGTCTGTCTGTCTCTCCGTCCGTCTGTCTGTCTGTCTGTCTGTCTGTCCGTGATGACATATTTCCTCTGATTGTCCATATTCTCTCTTATCTGATGTTGAAATCTTATGAATGAATCCTGTATTTTCGATAGCTTGTCCTCTCTACAAGTGCAGCATATTATACCCGGCCAGAGCATACAATAATAGTAGACATTTTGATGGTTTTGCCGTTCCCTCTTCCTCCCAGTCTGCCCCTCTCAATGTGATTCTGATTGTTTTTTGCTTGTTTTCGCGACTTTACTTTACTTTGAGGTTTTTAAAAAAACTATTTTTAGCTCGCATGCGTTTAATTTCATCAGGAACAGTACAGGAACTGTCTCTGATTTATGTTGAACGAGAGAAACCCTATCCATGAACCAGGGGCGGCTCGTGTAGCTAAGACGTGGACGTGCACAACAATAATTAAGCTATCGCATGCTGAAGATAGTCAAAGGCATAGTAAATGAGACGGTGTCTAATTTTAGGATCTTTGGGTTGGTGAGGAAGGGCTTCGTGCTTTTATTTTCATTCTTTTTACTTGTCGCTTTAATTTCTAGTGCTAAATTTGTTTGTTAGCTAAACAACAATTTCGTTCATCCTGTATTGGAACAGAACACTCTAGTACAAGTAATAACTTTCACTACTCCAGTACAAAACCATTCAAAGGCACAACTCATAGGACGCTCACGTTCACCTCTCTCAGGTTCACGGTTAAAGAGTCACTTAAAATAGTGGCAAGACAAACAATGAACCAATCAAAATTCACTTGAGCACTCGGCTGGATTGCTCCGGGGCTCACAAAATATTGGAAAAGAATAGCGTAGGGCTTATGGTGTTTATTTTTAGACTGCCTACTGTGGGCTATATTTCGGCACTATTCGGCAGGAGCACATTTGAGATGTGCCGTCTTATTAATATTAATGTACAGCCAAACTCGCTACGAGTGTCGTAGCTTGGGTTATCCCCAAGAGCGATTTATAGGTCAGGTTACAATGTTGAATATCCTTTTCTGTTTAGCTGAAGTGCGTGGACTTTGGCATGACATAGTAGATGTTTTACGGCGCTATAGACACAGAAATGACAGTTATGGCGCCAGGGAGGACCTCTGTTTTGATATATTATTTGGCTAGTGTTTGTTTCTGACTTCTTTTATTTTATTATTGTAGGTGTTTTACGTAAAAGAACATAAAAAAATTTGGGGCGGCACTGCACGACCATGCTCTATGGACGAACCGCGCCTGCCATGCAGAGACTCGACCATCGTTGGTGGTGCAGCAGTAAAGCACTTCGTCCTCACATCAAGTAGACACGAGTTCGATTCCTGTGGTGGGAAAACTTGAATAGAGTACCCTGGTCTTTCTGATGGGGCGTTGTTTCCCTCTCAGCCCGGGTCTGTCTGCTGGGATGTTGTATCCCTCTCAGCCAGGGTCTGTCTGCTGGGGTCTGCTGGGATGTTGTATCCCTCTCAGCCCAGGTCTGTCTGTTGGGATGTTGTATCCCTCTCAGCCCGGGTCTGTCTGTTGGGATGTTGTATCCCTCTCAGCCCGGGTCTGTCTGTTGGGATGTTGTATCCCTCTCAGCCCGGGTCTGTCTG
>NW_004798696.1:20222-23370 GCF_000002075.1 Aplysia californica | reverse complement strand
AACTACCACCACCACACCACCACACCACCACTCCACCACCACCACCACAACCACCACTACCACACCATCGCACCTCCACCACAACTACCACCACACCAACGCACCTCCTCAACCACCACCTCCACCACCACAACTACCACCACCACAACCTTAACCACCACCATCACCACCACTACCACACCACCGCACCTCCACCACAACCACCATCACAACCACCACCACCACCACCGCAACCACCACCACAACCACAGCACCATCATAACCACAGCACCACCACCACAACCACAACCATTATACCACCACCTCCGCCCGCTGCAGTCGCCGACAGTATTTCACGTGCACAACTCACCAGCAGCCTCCACTTCTAGGTCAGCCCGAACTTTCCTGTCGCCGCGACCTAGCGCTTAGGTCAAGGTCACCTAGTCTGCGCGAGCGAGCGAGCAGTCGGGATGTGTCTGTGTGTGAGTGTGCGCGTGCCCGCGTGTGTGTCTTTGTGAGTGTAATTTGTCAGCTCGGTGGTCGCCTGGGGCAGACCGCAAACTGCGACGCATCTTCCCCTCCGCCCCCCCCCCCCTTTCGCCCTTTGCGCACGCGCTTACTGACAGTGAGTGGCTCTATTGACGAGTTGAAAAACTTGCTCACGCACACGCGAACTCCAATCAAAGTCGATCTGAGCTCGTTTGCTGTCGGCTTGTTGGATGTTGTTGTTGTTGTTGTTGTTGTTGCTGTCGTTGTTGTTGTTTTTATTGTTGTTGTTGTGTTGCATTTGCTGGTGCTGCTGTTTTTTCTGTTTTTGTCTTTGCCCTTTCTTTTTTTCTGTTTTCTTTTTGGTATTTAGTCGTGAGTAAACAGTATTTTTGTTGTATGATGTCATCTTTATATCTTAGTTGTGGTGATTACGGTTGCTGTGGATTGTGGAAATGGCTTTGTAGTCTTTTTGTTATCATTGCCCTGTCACTTACGTTTATCACCCATCAAGCTCACATCCTAATACATGATGTAAAATTTTAATTATATCAATGGGAGATCAAAAACACTCTCATGAAAAAACAAACAAACACGTTTCTATCCAACATCAACCTCCAGGGTGAGTCAAAAAGTAATGCAAGTTCGTTTATAACTTAAAGAAAAAAGAACACACTTGCAACTATGATACCTCAAATTAAAGGGGAGCATCTGAGGATCAGATTTTCCTTTCTCAACATAATCTCCATTTCGTTCAATAGCCACTGTCCAACTTTTTTAAAGTTCACATATGCCGGCTTCGTAAAACTAAGCAGGTTGGTCGTAGCGGTACACTACAGCAGTCCTGATTTCTCCCTCGTTTCAATAGTGTTGTCCTCTCAATTGTTCTTTTTTTGGACCGAAAAGGTGAAAGTCTAAAGGAGCTAAATCAGGAGAATAAGTTGGGTGGGGCAGTGTTTTCAACATAAACTGGGTGATTATCTCTCTTGTTCTGGTACTCGAATGCTGGCGGGCATTGTCATGGTGAAAAAACACTCTTTCTGTGTTCAGACTTGGTCGGACTCGTCGAATTCTCGCTTTCCGTCGTTTCAATGTTTCAATGTAGGGTTCAGAATCGACAGTTGCTCCTCGTGGTAAAAAGAATAATAAATCTGTGAGAAACACCCTATGAACGCCCCAAAACACAATTGCCATCCTTTTTCTGTCTGACTCCTCTGGACGATGCTTGTCTCTTAAGCGTATGGACATGTCTTCCTCTTCTTCCAGTTCATTGCACATACGTCCTGACCCACCTATTTACAGTGCCAAAATCTAGAGCTTGGTCCTTGTAAACATTTTGAAGTCAGTTTGGGATGTTATCGGTGGATTCTCCTTCTAAAACAAGGAATTCGATCACTGCTCTTTACCTCTGACACACCTCCTAGAGGGTAGCCATTTTGATGTGACGTCATTCGGGCCAAAATTATAGAAAATTAAATTTTAACAGTTTGGGTTCAAAAGTATACAAGCAAGTACTTGAGAGCTGAATTTAATTGAATTTGAGGTACAATTGTGCAAAATAATGAACAACTCGCATTACTTTTGGACTCCCCCTCGTATCTTCCTTAAATCTCTTCTCTTTCTTTTCTTTGCCTGTGTGTCTTCAGAACTCAACTCGCATCTTCGACACTTATATAAACGTAACTGTTTTGCAAGTGTCGAAAAACTCGTACTAAAATGAAACGATTATTTAGTTTGATGGATCTTCTGTATGTGATCACTTCTGTTTGCTATTGCTGCTGTCTCTGTTGTTGCTGCTCTCGATAATGATAGTTCCTTACTATCGTCATTTTTCCTCTACTTCTTTTGTATGTTTGTCACTCTCTTGTGATCCGCTATTTCCGGGGTGCCTTGATAGTCGGAGCAGACTTTGTGCTGTTGAAGCAAGAGAGGTGAGCAGAGTAAGCCTGATTCCCTGTAACTTGTAAGGACTTCATCTCTGTTGACATCCTCCCCTTGGCGATCATACGACCTCATGCAGTCACAAGCGCCGTAAAGCCTTACTAAAACTAAACTGAAGACAACAGTAAAAGTGGATGTTTTAATAGTTTGACGCCCCCATCGACACAATTTAGATCCCTAAACAAACCGGTTCACTCAGCCAAAAAAGTGTCTGCGGAAGTAGATGGCGGTGCAGTCTTTGGTTTGAAGCTTTTTTTCTTTTCTCCAGAAGAATAATATGGGTATGACAGTTTGTTAGTTTCACTTTTATTGTTTTTCACACAATTAAGTAAGGTAACTTTGTTCGCAATGTCCCAGCTTTTTCAAAGAGGGCGCCACCGGATTTTGAGGACACTTTTTTAATTGGCTCAAAGAGAGGAGTGAACTATCTTGTTATTTACGATCTTTGGTTCAACATCACAGAACTCAGCAGTCACAACACAGGTTCTGACTGCCATGCCGACAATCCTGGGGTTCAATCGATCCAAAAAAAGACCCATCCCTTAGGGTTGCTGTGGGAATTTCCCAAGTTTTCCTTCGCACAAATACAATTCTATCAAAGGGGTGATCTGCCCCTAAGTTACCACACACTGTAAAAATGGAGGTGGGTGATCTTTTGGTTGGATTTGGCATAAGATTTACGGCGCTCGCAACAGCGTAAATTTATTATGTCCACATGAACACGTTTTAAATCTTTAACCTA
>NW_004798696.1:12571-14038 GCF_000002075.1 Aplysia californica | reverse complement strand
CAAGAGAGAGAGAGAGAGAGAGAGAGAGAGAGAGAGAGAGAGAGAGAGAGAGAGAGAGGGTGTACAAGAAAAAGACACTGTTCTTGTTCCCGAAGCTCATACTTTTCCAGTCTTCTGCCTCGCCACTTTTGCACGATCGAAGAGAAAAACCCAACAGAAATGTGCTAATAAATATTATACATGTACATACAATGTGTTGAGCCCGGAAAATGAAAATCGAAAACCATTACCCACCAGGCTGAAACATGCCTGTTTTTTAGATGTTATTATTTACTTTTGACAAGTCGTTACCTTAAAATTACAAACTTCTTTCTGACATTTTTTGGGGGGAAGTTTGAATTACTTAGACCATGAGGTCAGAAATCAAATGTTTTATCTCTGCTCTATCAAAATCGTCAGGTTATTCGGAGTCGTTATCCGTGATATTCAAAGAGTTGCATTCGAAAAAGCTTGACTTGAGAAACTCAAAAATTTTCTACGTCAAATTTCTCAAAAGTAGGTACTGAGAAGATAGAACTTTGTGATTCCTGGACAGCGAAGTGCCTGATTTCACCCCAGGATACCACACATGACCTTGACCATCTATGATTTAATTATAGAGGCACCAGCCATCCATGTCCAGGACCAGGTGCAGTTTTAGCCTCTTTTTCCTGTCTGCGGAATAATAATCTTTTTTTTTGTGCCAATTTAATGGTTCCGCTTCTATGCACCCCATATCTATGGTTCTCAACCTGGAAATCACCTATAGTTCATACATATAATGATACCACACATAACATATCAAACACAGTTAAGTGAGGCGGCGTGATGAAATCAGGCCCTCGTCAAAATACTCAGCGAAGAAATTGGCCTTTTCTTGGCTGGTCTGTGATTTTTTATTGGATTTTTTTTTGGGGGTTAACACCTTTTATGCACATTAGAGAACACATTTCTGTGGGGGATTTTACAGAAATACATTAATTAAAAGCACAAAAAATTAAAATTTTCAGTTTCCGCAGATTTCATTCTCAAGCTAAGGAAGTAACTCATCTTTGACGGCTATTTTCTCTCTAATTTTACCTCTGAAACCAGGTGACCCCCCCAAAAAAAACACACCAAAAAATCCCCTTCATTCGCAAATATCTCGACTTGTATTTAAGATAAATGAATTCTTTTTCTCCTTCAAAGCAAGACAAAGGAACAAGTTTTAAGTAGATGCCAATAACTCGACACGCCCCGAAATTGACGAGAGTCTGATTCCCCCGCGTTGTGACTCTGTTATAGACAAAGTAGAGAACGATGACCCAGCATTTCTCAAGGGCACTGAGCGAAAACCAAACCTGGCAGATAAAAAGAACAAGATTATTTTCTAATCCACTTGGGTTACAAAACGTCAGCGCTCTCGTATCGTATGTTATTGGGAAGGAAAATAAAGGAAGAAGAAGAAGAAGAAGAAGAAGAAGAAGAAGAAGAAGAAGAAGAAGAAGA
>NW_004798696.1:9225-10662 GCF_000002075.1 Aplysia californica | reverse complement strand
TCTCTCTCTCTCTCTCTCTTCATACCTCACTAACTCTCCATCTCTATCGTTCACAAAACCTCTCTTCTTTCAAACCAATTTAGCTCAGAATAAACTAATCTTAGCGAGACCAACTATAAATAATGCTGCTTGCAACACTTTCATCAATCTTGATGTCCCTTGAGTCACAAAACCATTAACTAAGTCAAATGTATACTTATGTTTCTGAAAAACAAACAAACAAACAAAAAAACTAACTAACCGATTAATATTTGTGAGGCCCCGTGGTGGAATCAGGCTCTCGTCAAAATAATCAAAGTTAAGAAACTTGCATTTTTCCACAAGTTTGTGAATTTTCATAAATTTTTTTTGGCTCAACACCTTTCATGCCCATTATAAAAACTCACTTCTGCCTGGATTTTTCTGAAAGTCGTTGATTAAAGTCACAAAAATGTAAATTTTCAGCTACCACGGAGTCTAAAGCTAAGGAAATAACTAATCTTTGGCAGCCATTTTCTCACAAATTTTATCTCTGAAAACAGGACCAGGTGACCCCCACCTCCTTCAATCGCAAACATCTCGACTTGTACTCAAGATAAATGGATTTTTTCCATCCAAATAAAGACAACTGAACAAACTTTAAGATGATACCAGTAACTCTACATGCCCAAAAATTGACGAGAGCCTGATTCCACCACGCTGCCTCACATTTGAAGTTTCAACATCTAATTGCTATGTCTTCGCGCCTATATATTTAAAGAAAAATCTAACAATATTACTGTTGTTGTTATTTTGTTTGTTTATTATGAAGACGTACCAAGGGAGCTCTTGAGGCCTTGAGGCTAAGGTGTTGGCCTCTCATTCAAAGGTCCCGGGTTCGAATCCTGGTAGAGACCGAAAACTTTTCTTCTCTAAAATTGTCTTCTTTCACCTTCTTTCCTCTTCTCTTGCAATATTCTGTCGTCTGCTTTCGTCTTTACTTTCTGCCCCCTCCCCCTCACTTCCTTTGCCCCCTCCTCTGGGCTCCTGACTCTTTCTGGAGCCTTTCTACTGCTACTCCTTGGCTCCTCCTTACTGCTGTCTTTCAGCCACACCCCCGATCTTCTGGTAGGAAAGATGTTACACCTAATTCTAACCTTCTCGGACAAGGGCGAAAAATCTCGGAGGTCCTGTGTGCAAGTTGCGCACGTCAAAGATCCCTTGGTGGTCCAAAATGGACAAGAGAAGGCTTCGGCCGCCACTCGAGCAAAATTCAAAACTTCCTACCTACTGAAAATGTTAAATGTGTCCCGTGCACTCATATGACCTTATTAAGTTGCGAGCGCCGTAAAACACTTACCGAAAACAAACAAACAACAACAACAAAAAACCCGAAACAAAAAAGGAGATGTACCAGCTGAAATCCTGAAAGTAAAAATTTAGACTGTAGGCCTACATACATGGGTGTGATGGGGGGGG
>NW_004798696.1:7181-8318 GCF_000002075.1 Aplysia californica | reverse complement strand
TTCTCTCTCTTTCTTTCTCTCTCTTTCTTACTCTCTCGTTCCCTCTCTCTGTCTCCCTCTCTCCCCCTCTCCCTCTCCATCTCTCTCTCTCTCTCTCTCTCTCCCTCTCCATCTCTCTCTCTCTCTCTCCCTCTCTCTCTCTCTCCACACACACACACACAACCATCCACTCCCATCCCCAGAGATATTTGCCTAATCTACTGGAGTGTTTTTGATGATTGGGATGCAAAACCTCCAAGCATTGTTCATGTGCTAATCGTAAACGCCTTCCAATTGGAAAGTTTAGGTTACTCCGTTACCCTGCTGCCCTAGCTGTCGGGTTATGGCGACCATTGCAACAATTATAAACCCCTGATGTCGCAATCAAATGGAGCAACTAAGAAATAATAGCTGCACCACGGTTTTTGGCTCATTTAGAAATTTGGACCTGGATGATTCTGATTCATCATCTGATTGTACTGTTTGCTGCCCTCCATGACGTCATCTGGCGTGACCCGGCTTATCAAGTCATACCGTGCCTGGCTCAGAGAGAAAGAGAAAGAGAGAGAGAGAGAGAGAGAGAGGGAGAGAGAGAGAATAATTCCCCAAAGAAAAATAAAAAGGAAAGCTATTAAACTTTATTTCTTGTGATGTTTTTCTTTCTATTTTTTTCTCGTAAGTTTAGTTTTGGTACGAGTTTTAGGTCGCTTACAACAAAAACAGAACGTATAAGTGCCGAAGATTAGAGGTGTTACAAGAGAGAGACATTCAAAATGAGAGGTTAATCATTGTCTTCCTCACCCTGCATGAGGTTAGTTAGGCTACCGGACTCGTAATCGTGAGGTTGCGGATTCGGGGGTTCGAGCCGCGGGCCCGACGTTGTGTCCTTGGAAAAGGCAGTTTACACGAATTTTCCTCACTTCACCCAGGTGGGAATGGGTACCCGGTCATAGACAGCGAAAGATCTTGTCAGTATGTTAGTGTTTTAGCTTCTATAAAATGGCTGCTTGCACTGTATGCTTCCCAGGAAGTTGAGGTTGTTTCAGAATGCTCTCAGGTCTGCTGGGGTAATAATATAGATTGTGAAGCGCATAGAGCTTGCTGTTGACCGGGGATTTTCGCTACACAAATACTATGTATTATTATTATTGTTATTAT
>NW_004798696.1:5209-6558 GCF_000002075.1 Aplysia californica | reverse complement strand
AATCGACCCAACCGAGAGCATTATGTTTGTTTTAGTAGAGGTTTTACCGCACTCGCAACTACATAAGGTCTTATGAGTGCAAAGGGGTGGATGTCAACAAAGAAGTCCAAATGGGGAAGCAGGCGTACTCTGCTCACCTCTCTGGCCTCAACAGCACAAAGTCTGCTTCGACTCTCAGGGCACCCCGGAAATAGCGGGTCACAAGAGTGTGACAAATATACAAAAGAAGTAGAGGAAAAATGACGATAGTAAGGATGAGGAAAGAAAAAGTAGCAGTTCCCTCTATGTTGTTCCGGCACGGTATGAGCATGACATTAATAAATCAGCCCATTTACAATTCTACTGTGCATAAGAACAAGTTAATTTCCCCCCTTTGGGAAAGGCCTAAAGAAACTTTCAGTCAGTAGCACTGCCCTGAGCCGGAGGGGGTGGGGGGTGGGGGGTGTCATCATTGTTTGGAAGTGGGTGTGTCCGAGGCTTTCATCCCATGGCTGTTGTCTGTGAGGTACATAGAGCATGTGACAGGTCGACATTTGGAAATAAACGTAATATTCCTGGTAACAATTTTCCCCATTGTTACTTCCACAATCACCCCCACCCCTAAAAAAACAACACCTAAAAACAAGCAACAACAACAACAACAACAGCAACAACAACAACAACAACCAAACGCCACGAAAAACAGAAAACAATTGTAACAAAACAAAACAGAACAAAACAAACAAATAGCAAAACCCTAACAAAACAAAAGTAAAAACAAACAAGCAAAGAGACAAATAAAAGACACAATAAAAACAAACAGACAAATAAAAGAAACAACAAACAGACAATAAACATAAAGGAAAACCAAAAAGAGGAAGGCAGAATCCTGCAAACAGAAAGCTCGGTGGTTTTTCCCACAACTCAACAATCTCTATTTTCTTGGAAACATAATGCTCGCTCCCTCCAATCGTAAAAGTCAAGAAAAATAAATAAACACAACTTAATACAATACTACCCAATAATAAATACTATTATCAATATGCACTATTCTTCCACGGTTCTCTCACAAAGGCAGCGGATGTTATCAGCCTTGAAGGCAGGCTTCTGTTCCACAGCAGGGGTAGCAAACGTGTGTGTGTGTGTATCCTTCATGAATATTGATGAGATTTCAGAACTGAGGCCTGACTTTATTTACGCCTACCGACAATAATGGCCGGGGCGTATTATTAGAGCTTGCATGATTGCAACCTGGGATGCTTACGTCACGTTTTCTGGCCTGGCCAATGAGAAAAGATAGCTTAATCAACGCACAAGGTTTTTAGTGATATCCTGAAACTGCATTTGAGCAAACAAACGAAATTTAAAAA
>NW_004798696.1:0-1138 GCF_000002075.1 Aplysia californica | reverse complement strand
GGGGGGGGAATCCGTGTCCGAACCGAGGCTCGAACCCAGACTTTCCGCTTCGGAGACAAGCGCACTCTCTAACCGCTCCGTCACCGCAACCTCGCAACAGAGAGTAAAACACACCCAAAAAAAAAAGATGAAGAAAGAAAAAAAAACCCACACAAAAAAACAACAACCCAAAAAACCCAAACAATCAAAACAAAACAAAAAGCTAAACGAGATGAGATATGATGACAGCTGTTTGAAAAGAAAGAAGGATCAAACCGCACCCACCAACCACCCACTGACATCCTTCACCCTATCCGAAAATTCTTTATAATTGGAAACTGTTACTTTGGTGAAACCAAACCAAACTCTTTCACGTCGCTTTTCAAACATTTTAGACCTCACTTGGTGACCTCACCGCTATGTATTATACTTTGTCAGAAAATCGACACACACCGCTCGGAGCTCTCGTTTCCTAGAGGTTAAGGTGTTCGACTCTCATTCAAAGGTCTCGTGTTCGAATCCGGGTAACGACGGAAAAATTTTCTTCTCTAAAATTGTCTCATTTCACCTCCTTTCCTGCTCTCTAACAATGCTCTGTCTCCTCTTTCTTCTCCCAGCCCTTCGCCTCCTTTGCCCCGTCCTCTGGGCTCCTGACTCTTTCTGCAGCCTTTCTACTACTACTCCTTGGCCCCTTCTTACTGCTGTCTTTCAGCCACACCCCTGATCTTCTGGTAGGAAAGATCTACTCCTAGCCTTCTCGAATAAGGGCGAAATATCTGGGAGGGCCGTGTGCAAGTTGCACACGTTAAAGATCCCTTGGTGGTCCAAAATCAATAAGAGTAGGCTTCGGCCGCCACTCGGACCCTACCAATTATTTAAACAGTTTAATGTGTAATGCGTGCTCATATTATGACCTTATGCAGCTGCGAGCGCCGTAAAACACTTACCAAAAAATCTATTTAAAAAAACCCCGCACCGCTCCTCACTACTCCACTCTCTCCTTCTCTCTTTCTTTTTGTCTGTCTGCCTGTCTCTGTCTCTCTGTGTCTTTACCCCACCACCCTCTCTTTTCCCAACCTCTCTGACTCCCTCTCTGTCTGTCTGTCTCTCTCTCTCTCTGTCTCTATCTGTCTGTCTGTTTGTCTGTCTCCCTCCCTCT
>NW_004798695.1:89331-92305 GCF_000002075.1 Aplysia californica | reverse complement strand
TTACTACTACTACTACTACTACTACTACTACTACTACTACTACTACTACTATTACTACTACTACTACTACTGCTGCTGCTGCTGCTGCTGCTGCTGCTACTACTACTTCAGTGCCCCCGAAACAAAACAAAAAAGAGCGCATATGACGCCCTGACTACTCGATCCGTACTGTTCACCATGCACAGAAACGACCGACATAGCCAATTATTGCATGTACTTTTCTACTGCATTAGGCTCCTGGAAAGCAATCTGACGCCCGTCACAATCTGGTTCACAAGAGGGCAACAGCTGTTGTTTTTACATAGATACATAGGAAAGTTGGATGGTAAACATAACAAAATCTACCGATAAAGTGGAAAATGAAGTGATCAACCTTACTGAATCTACCGATAAAGTGGAAAATGAGTTGGTGAACCTTACTGAATCTATATATAAAAGAGAAAAGCGAGGACTTTACATTAAATAATCTACAGATAAAGAGGAAAGTGAGGTAGTTGGCCTTATAGAATCTACAGAGAAAGAGGAAAGTGAGGTGGTTGACGTATGTAGAATCTACACATTTTTTTTAAAGATTAAGACGAGAGAAAAGTGAGGTGGTTAACCCTATCCGTACGTCGTGTTTTGCTATCGTATCCATACGATGTTGGGAACTCTGTGCCACCACTTTGCAAATAGGAAATTTACTCGTTAATCCGATCCGTACGCTTTGCATAGCAGTGGCAGTAGTCTGTCAACATGATTTTTAAAAAGAAATACTGAAAGTTTCAAAGAGATCTTCGCACTAGAAGTATTCTAAAATGTGAAAAGTACAACCCTGGGGGTACAAAATGACCCCAGGCCGCACGGATATGGTAAACTTTGCAGAACATATAGGAGGTCCTTTTTTCATTTCTATTTATCAAATCCGCACATGCGCAGAAGAGAGAAGCGCAGTAAAATCTACCGAATCTACGTGGAAATTGAGAAAATAATATGCCTTGCACAGAAACAAGGAGGCAGCCCTTATAACAATCCACACAAACAAAAGAAAGACCAATCAAATAAAAGTGTACCGGCAATACGACTGTGAGAAATTCTCTGACTGAAGCGTTACTTCGAACAACACGAAGTGGACTGCGTTATCTCGTTCGTTTCATTGGATTCTGGGCTGGGTCTTCTCACTGCTGAGTTCGATTTGTCCCACGAGTGCAATCGAGATGTCCGCCACTGCTGATGTGTTCCAGATGCCCCACTGCTACACTCAAAATGCCTCACTGTAGCATTCGAGAAGCCCAACTACACAGTGTACATACATAACAATGTATGTAGTACATGTGATGATATATAGGAGAATAGTAGTCCCAATAATTACAGCTGGGTTACAAAAAGACCCCGGTTGTGTTCGAAATGTCCCAATTCGCTTTCGTGATGTCCCATATTGTTGCATTCAAAGGTCCATCTATCGCAGGCCTATTCGAGATGTCCAACTGTTGTACTCAAAATGTCCTTCTGTAGGTATTTGAGGTGCCCGTCCCACTGTTGCGCTCGAGATGTCCAACTAGGTCTACATGTACACGTATTTTGTTCGAGATGTCTCAGTTCTCATGCATCTGGGGGAGTTGGACGAGTGAAGTCTACACTCTAATCGAGCCAAACAAAAACCCAGCATTTTGATTTTCCACTTTCCACTTATTTTTTCAAAGACAGCGATGTTTCTCTTGGCATCAACAATGTTTCGGTTCATTTTGAGATGACATCATTCAAGATGTGATAGTATAGTATCTTTGTGTGTGTGTTTCGGGGGGTCATAATTCTTTGAATGCAGGAAAATTGTCTTAAAAACTAGATCTATTCCATCAGCCGTTGATTTTAGCAACCCTTACGCTATTTCAATAATTTCATCCACATGACCCTGGGATTTCCAGCAATTAATTCCCCGCTACTGTACATTTTAACCATCTACACTCTGCCGTTTTAACGTCTAAACTAAGTGCATTCTTTTTCGTTTCCGTTCCCTGTTGCTCCCAGCTTGACCATTCCTCCCAGTTGCCGAATCATCACCGAAAACTGAGTGCACCCCTCTCGCTTTCCTTTCCTTTTCCTGCCGCCACCAGTTGCTGAGCCGAACGCGAACGTTAAATTTGCAACAAAAATGTCTCCCAGTTCTCTCTCAGCAAGTGATCAGACCACCATTGTCATTGTCCTCTCAACGTACAACAATGGACTCAGTATCACTGAACGAAGCACTCATTGCTGCAGTGCAAAAACGGCAACCACTTTATGATAAAAGTGATAGATCTAAGTACTGTTCATCGCAAGACAATGGCAATTAAAAAATTGGACAAGAAATTGGAATCGATGGTGATATTCTCCAAAATCACCTCTTCGTAGAAAAATACTCTGGGTCCAGCACCGTCTTCTTTTCACCCAAAAACAATAAGAAGAGTAATCGAAAAGCCTCCACTATAAGCTCAACAGAGGAGTAGCAATCTCAATCAGTGGCGGTGGGTAGTGAAGGGCTCACGGGCTTGAGCCCCCCTGGACACCACAGTGACCCCAGTGACCCGGAAGTGAGGCTTGGTTTGCCTGGGGGTCACTGTGTGGCATTTTTCAACGTCAATGCACAGCTCGACTTTGTTATCGGGGACCATTCGGTACGAGATTCACTCTCACCGAGATATACTCTCTCTGAGATACACTTACTCTAACTTACTAAAACATTCTCTCTCTGGGATACACTCCAGGATACTCTTTTTAAGATACACTAGCTTTAGCCTAAGATATACTCTCTCTGAGATATACTCTTTCTGAGATTCACTGTCTCTGGTATACTATCTGAGATATTCATGTTCTCTCTTTTAGGTATAAAAGAGATTCTCTCTCTCTCTCTCAGTGGTGGCGTCAGTGGCCTAGTGGTTAGGCTACCGGGTTTGTAATTGTGGTTTGGGGTTCGGGGCTACACGTTCTTATACGATCTCTGACGTCTAGGTTCGGG
>NW_004798695.1:85831-88282 GCF_000002075.1 Aplysia californica | reverse complement strand
ATGGTCTTAAATCTTAAACAATATATAAAAAAATAATATACAAACATCAACTGAAAAAATGTTTTGAGGTAATTATAACGAGACTAAATAACGGAACGATGCGTTTCTTCTTATAGATCTAGGTCCACTTCAAAGTCGAACCAATTAAGTTCTAACAAAAAGTCTTAGGGAATCAGCTGATCGTGAGCGTTGAACGCCTGCCAGTAGTGTCAGACAAAATAAATGACCATCAACCATCTAGATCTATCTCCTAAAGAATAAAAGGACAGAAACGAAACTGCCCTTTCTTGCTGCAGACTTTCGGATAAAAACGTTTATAAAATTTTTGCCGCAAGAACTTAACTCCTTCCTCTCTCAAAACCATATTTTCTTGTCTGCATCTGCACCTAGACGGTCAGAGAGATCTGCACCTATACGTTCTTACTACTGCACCCATGACAAGTGTGAGGTGTGGGTGTGAGTAGTGTGTGTGATGAAATTTTTTATGCCCTTCTCGGATTTGAGAGTAGGAGTGGCAATTGTCTCGTATTCCTGAATTTTTCAGGGAGCAAATGCGATAGGTGGACAATTAGTAACAAAGGAGTTACAGGACACACTTTTGCATGACAGACGCCGACTATCCAGCTGACTTTTCCAAACCGTCCCAATGTCGCATTTGACGCAACACGTGGTCATTTGCTTAATCTGTAAACAATAACACCCCGCAGGCGACGATTTTCCCCAACACAAGAATTGCTAAAAATAGATTGACCTTCGACCTAAGGTCAGCGGCTGTGTTTTCAAGATGTGTGCTTTCTGTCTTCGTTTTGTTGCCAGGAATTCAATTATAGTTCGAGTATTCTGTAACAAAAAGATAAATAACCATAGGGTTGTAATAGGACGACATTCTTGATAAAAATGCAAGAATTTTGTCTTACTTTGTAGAAGTAGAGACCTTAGTTGGGTCATTTTATGCGATCGAGCTAGCAGTAACACAAGGCTAACAGGATCCCGTCTGTGTAGCCTACTTTCCCATGACGTCAGGTTAACAGGAAGACAAAGGGAAGCGCATTGATACAAAGTTGAAAGTTGCAACAAAATATACTGTCGAGCTCTTATGATAAGCAAACTCACGTTTTTGCTACTTATTATCTAAAGATAAATGACGAGTGAAACAAAAGACAGTCAGTGACCCCAGACTAATGTTCTTTGTTGAACTATATTTTGATGATAATGTGTGTAGTTAGAATACAAATGTGTGAAGAGGCCTTAAGAGTTGGAGCGGAAGAAAGGTCATGCAACTGCTACAACATTGGGCCAAGAGAGAGATTAATTCATCTGTAAACTCTGAACCTGGCCCTTGGTCGCATTAGTGGACGGTGTACTGTTATCGGTTCACTTGTTTAGGCGTGTCAGTCGGTAAGTACTTTTAGTTTTCATTTGTTCAGTTCGCTTAGAAAGCGGAAGAATGAGACGTGACTTTTCCCCCTACTTTTTAGTTTTAGTTTTAGGAATTTTGCATCTCGACTCTACTACTAATCTGACTGGTGAGTCTAGAGGAATCTTCTCGTCTTCATCTGTCTAGAATCTAGAGTAGATATATAGATCTAGATTCTAGACTCTAGATTCTAGATCTAGAATCTAGATATCTATGTCCAGTCTATCTAGATCTAGATCTAGATCTAGATCTAGGGTACACTTGTAATATCTAGATTCTAGATGATCTGTAGATCTATCTAGATCTAGAGAGGTAAGGCTCAAGGCAAGCCTAATGAAATGTCGAGGTTCAAATCTTGCTGTTCTTTATAATATAGATCTAGATCTAGATCTAGATATATCTAGATCTAGATCTAGATAGATATCTAGAATCTCTAGATCTAGATCTAGATCTAGAATCTAGATCCGTTCAGATTTGGATTCCCCAAGTTGGCTAAGACCAAGAAAGAACCAAGAAAGAACTAGAATCTCTAGATCTAGATCTAGATCTAGATCTAATATCTAATATCTATATCTAGATCTATATCTAGATCTAGATATCTAGAATCTATATCTAGATCTAGATCGATCTAGATTTCTAGATATCTAGATCTGAGATCTAGATTCTAGATCTAGATCTAGAATCTAGATTAGTTCTAATTGTAATCTTCTATTGTATTGTAGATATATATCTAGATCTAGGATCTAGAGATCTAGATTAGATCTAGAATCTAGATTCTAGATCTAGGTCTAGAGGGAAGTGGCTATTCTCACCCAGGGTGAGAATAGAAATGCGATCTACCTCTCACCCCGGTAGGGCTGGATCCTGCTCGTCAAATTTGAGAGTGGCAATTCGCGATTCAGTCGGCTTCAATGAATCGCGAGTACGCGAGCGCTCGTGGAGCTGTGGCGGAACACTGACTGAAACGGAACAGTGTCATATCAACGCCACTTGGCGAGCGCGAGTCCCACTCTTGTTGTTCCGCCATCCTCTCC
>NW_004798695.1:76773-85600 GCF_000002075.1 Aplysia californica | reverse complement strand
GCTCTCATGACTCGACTCAGCAGTAGGTGAATTAAACAAGCCACAAGGTGGTGACAGCGACAGGGGAGTGAATCGGGAATCGTTTGGCGATACTGTTCCGCGTTCCGCAGAAGTGAATCGTGAATCGCGTTCCGCAGGAAAGAGTGGCGATTCAGTTCTGTTCTCGCGCTCGTGACCCAGCCCTACACCCCGGGTGAGACTTGCCAATGTAGGCTATTCTCACCCGGTGTGAAACAAGACCTGTTATTCCTCATTTCGGAATATTTTCTATCGGTGTGGATGATCAAATTGATAAAAGCCAAGAAAAAATTATGTTAGGCTATAGCACAAAAGTAAGCTAATTTGATCGTCTTCAAAGATGCTATGACTATTTCACTTTTCGAATCGAGCCGAACTAAGCAGGTCGCCATTTTGTTTTGCCCGGAAGTTCTCGCAAGATCTACTCTTCCCCCCTCTCTCTCTCTCTCTCTGTCTCTTTCTGAATACTGTCTATCAGTGCGGACGATCAAATTGACCAAAACAAAGTTTAAAAATTGTTAAAACACAAAAGTAAATTAATTTGGTCGTCTACAAAGATGCTACGGCTGTTTAACTTTCCGAATCGAACCGAACTACGCGGGTCGCCATTTTGTTTTGCCCGGAAGTTCTTGCGCTACTCCTCTGTCTCTCTTTCTCTCTCTCCACTGCCCACTGACAAAATTGCACGCTTTTAGGCTAACACTAACAGTAGACTACTAGTAGTAATAGAACGTTTTATAAGATAGAGATAGCTAAAGAGAGAGAGTGTAGAATTCTGTGGTTCAGGGTGAACGCTTAACTGGTTGGCCTAGGCTATACTATAACGGTGAATGCCCACCGGGTGAGAATAGCCGAAAGACTCGCCTGCGCTATTCTCACCCGGGGTGAGAATAGAGGTGGCCAATATAGAATTCTAGATCTAGATATATGGAGGAGTTCTGCAGAGGGCAGGCACTTACCACCGTGACAGCGTCCACTGAGCAAACTAATCTAGATCTACATGAGTTACGGTTAGGGAAAGGGTTATGGTTAGGGCTAGGCCTTCTCAGTTCTGAGGGACTGAGGAAGCCTAGGGTTAGGGGTATATATATACCCCGCACAAAGTATCCCCTCTTTTGTGTGTTGTTGGTCTGCCAGCGTTCTGCAGAACTCCTTCCAGATAAAGTATTCCTATCCCTAAGGCCTAGAAAACTAGAATACATCTGCTGGCTGAAAAAGAATATCAAATAGATAATAGAATAATAGACTCGAGTCCGAATATAATTTTTATCTATTCGGACTCGAGTCCAAATATGGGTTTTATCTATTCGGACTCGGGTCCGAAAAAAATGTTTCATTTATTCGGACTCAGCTTCTTAGTGAGTTATAGTGAGTGTAAGGAGGTTACAAAATATAACTGTCGTCGGGGGATTTTACGTAAAACCAGAATTAGAACTAGAATTGCCTACAAGGACTGTGTAATTGTGTCTAAAGTAAAAAGACTGCGCTTTCATTAGATCTACCCATTGGCAGTGTCTAAGTACACGGTAACCGACAACTCAAGGTCTTTCCACCACCACTGCAACATCATCATTACTTCCATCACCATTTGTCTTTCCACATAATTTCATTTTGTTGTGTGTTGTATTTTTTCTGTAATTTTTTTTTTAAAAATCACATCGCACAAAACGGACAGCCGTGGCCTCTTCCCAACACCTCTTTTCACAGCAAGCCGAGAGTGCAATATCGCTCCGCACAATCTCATTTGTCGACCTAATTAACTTTGCCCCCGACAAGGTCAACTCAACTTGGCTGTTCTGTTCAAACTAATGATCCAGGGAGGGTTTAGATATCTAGTAATTGGATATTTAAGCTCACGTCTTGATTGTTATCATTATAAATCGAAAAAAAATTCATAAATGCTGGAATTATTTAGGAACAAGTGTCGGAAGTCGGAAGGGACGGCATGCTGGACTCATTTCAGAGTCCGAATATAATTTTTCTTTATTCGGACTCGAGTCCGAATAGTCACTTCTAATAGAATTAGAAACCAGCCAGAGCTTTTGTAGTTTCGTTCGTCAGTTAAAGTCAAGAGTAGGGGGGTTTCAGGGGGCCCCCTGACCTAATAAAAATATGGAGGGGGGCATGCCCCCGTGAATTTTACCATATTTTGATGTGTTGCAGTGCAGTTAGGTTTCATCCTTGTTCTTTGTGTTGCCCGTTTGGACCTTGGTCATCAAGACTTAGTTATGGATTTCTTCACTGGATGAAGACTAATGGATCGTGGACTTATAAACTTACTCTTAGAATCTAGATGATCAGATCTAGATTCTAGATCTCTAGAAACGTAGATCTAGTTAGATAGATCTATAATTCTAGATTTGGGAACTTTTTCTAGATATCTAGAAGATCTAGAATCTAGATCTAGATAGATAGGCCTAATAATCTCTGTAGATCTAGATTTCTAGATGTAGACTCTAGATCTAGATCTACTTAAAAATGTGGGTCCCGTCTGTACTGGATATATCGATAGGCCTACTGATTTAAATAGGTATATTCTCGGTATCAGATGTTTTATCCCAATGAGAGTGAGAGATGCTGTGTTATTTTTCAGTAGCCTACAAAATGAGCAGTGAAATTTCACTCGTTTTCAACAAGGGGGGTTTCAGTGAGGCGTACCCCCCTGACCTGACAAAAAACATGGGGGGGGGGGGGGACACGGGGGGAAGGTGTTGGGGTTAAAGGGGAGGACGTGGGAAGAGGGAAGGGAGTGTTTAGGGCCCTGAATTTGACCATAGTTTGATGTTTTTGCAATTAGGATTGATATCTCTCCATATCGGCACTCGCGTAAAAAAGAAATAGCAAATTGCTTAGAACCTTGAAGTAGATCTAGGCCTAATCGTCGGTCGGATCAAAACTAGATATATATATCCTCTAAGGGGACCCACATAGTACTGATCTGATGCTATTCCTACATCAGCTCATATCTGATGGTAATCCAATCTATAGGCCTACTTTTTCAAATTTTGGTCTGAGAAATTCCAATTCCTTGTTGATCATCCAAGCCATCCTACACTCCGAGGCCCAAATTCCAAGATGATTATAAGATGGTTACAGAGTTGCTGGTTTGGAAACTTAGTAAAAGATTAAGATTGGGTTACCCTAACCCTACCGAACTTGTTACCTAATAACCTACTCTTTTACTGAATTATACTAGTCATTTTGTTTCATGTTCATTTTTGTCACACCGGTGCAGTCAAGACGTCACAGTCACAGTCATCTCGTCACACCCCAAATCCACAAGGTTTTAGGCCCTAATTGATATACTGTCAGGGTTTTTTTCTGAGTGCATAAAAGCTAATTTTTGAATTTTTGAGAAAATAAGTGCAGAAGGAGATTGCCCACATCAAAACCATTACTCAGGCATTTGTTAATTTTCAGTTTGGGATGAGGAAAGAAACAGATGAAACAAAGCAGAACTATATTATGTAAGCTGTCCCTTGATATTGTCTTCATTATTCGAAATAACAGCTTTGTCTGGAACCCCCGCCCCGCCACAAATCGATTTGTGGGATTGTGGAATAATGCAAACAATTAATTGTGACAGAAGTAAGATATAATACAGTACCATAGAACCTTGTGTACTTGGCTTGCAAAGTAGGCCTACTCTGGTCTGTAGCGTTAAATTTCTGAAGTACGGAATCTCATTTGCTATGTTTACTGTACCCTTTGAGCCCTTGCATCCGGTACACGGACCACATCCCCAACCCGCCCCGCCCCGACAGAAAACGTTTACTACACAAGGTGTTTTTGATTATTTTGAAGATCTTTCTGAATTAAATCCTACTTAATGACAAGGACTACCGTGAGTGGGATATGGAATGTGGTTCTGACAATGATTGTATATGTTATTTATATAAATCGTTCAGGAGCTCAAGCAGAGGGCAAGGTAGCCTCAGGAGGTCAAGGCTGAAAGGGTTACAATGTACCTGATTAAAACATCCCTACTCTTAACTTTCGCTTGTCATTCATTTTTCAAAGAATTCTATTGATAAGTTTGTTTACAATATGTGCACTGTACATTGTGAGTAAAAATAAAAATGACAAAAAGCGATACATTTACCTGCTGGAATGCAATATGATCAGCTACAGTAAGAGGGCAAGTAAGTGTTAATTTTGCCATCAGTGGACATCTGCAGTTACGTTCGTAATGTCTCGGATTCCGATTTTAAAAACCAATTTGTCGATAGGATAACCCAACCCATCCCCACCCTACAGGAACCATCATCATCTTCTGATCCTCTTAAAGTGCCAGATCTTCGGCAGACCGGTGAGAAGGGTTCACTACTCATTCCTTTTCTAGGATGCTCTTAAAAAAACTATATTCTGATCTTTCCATGTCACCCATGTGTAGCTGTCTTACTTTAATACCCTTTGTGCACAGAGTTCATGAGGTACCACTTTGCCGTTTGAAAAACAATGGGTCTGCCAAAGCCAGGAGAAAAGCAAAAATATTAGTTTGACAAGGTGATAAAAGTTCCTGCACACTTTGTATGTGGGTGACTGAATGAAATAATGTTTATAGCGATGTACATTTGGGGTCAAATGCTTGTGATGTGTTTTGTTGGTTCTTTCTGTTTTTGTAAGAGCTGACAGCCAATAACTACCCCCCCCCCCCCCCCCCCCCCATTTTTTAAAACCTCTAAATGACTAGAGTGAGCTCGCTGAGATTCTTTCATTATGCCTCTGGTTAAGTCACTTTTATCCTTGAACCTACAAGCCATGGCCATTATGTCCCAGGGTAAAAGACCATCCATGGCCATATTATGAATTTTTTTAGTAATATCCATTTTAGACAAAAATGTTTATTATTAAAACATGCTGATGGGTTGACAGTCCTGGAATAGTGTTGAATCTGTCACGCGTTATCTGTCTAATAGGCTTACATGTAAAAGTCATAAGGTATCATCACCATTCCCCATTTAGTTTTTGTTGCTTCCTCCCTACACCAACCTCAACAGCACTGCCATTCTCCTTTCCGTCAAATTCTTGATTTCAGCTTTTATGACTTCGAAGAGAAAAGCATTGTGTCTTACAGACAGGTTGTCTATCATCCCAGATTAAAAAGAAAAACAGCAAAAAACACTAGGCATTGTGAAAACAACAGTCATTTTTGTGGCCAATACGGACCTCAGCTTAAAGCCTTCAAAATCTTGGGTCAGAGGGTAGGATGTTACCCCAAGGTTTTACTCTATATATATAACAATGAGACAAAAATATTTATTCATTTTGTGAGAAGAAATTTGTCCTTGATCATTCATACTGTTAATGATTTTGTTGTTGTTGTCCAACCGGGTTCTTTCAGTGGTATTGGTAGTTATGAGGTTTGGCTTACGGATTCATTATCGTGAGAGATTACGGGTTCAAGGGTTTGAGGCTCAACTATGACAGCTACAGAGTTGAAAGTTGGCAAGTACATGCGAAAAGATGACAGAGCCCGATTTTTTATTTATTAATTTTCTCAATTTAGAAAAATATAATTGACAAAACGTTCCCGTCCTTCTTTGGCCTTTGTGATTATTCCTCTGAGAGCTGAAACAAATCTGCGTTGCTGTATCACAGCGGAAGTGCCGGAAGTGATATTTGGCAAGGTGCATTTTGTTTTGTGAGTGTAAATCTGTCTAGATACTAGACTTTCTAATTTTTTTTCTTCTCTCAAGATTGCTCCATTCCAGTAGAGTGTAAATATAGTAGGCCAATGACTTTCAGTTGATATTAATGCACTGATCATTCTTTTCATCGAAAGGGGGCCCAGCTAGTATAATATATGAGGAGTCCATTGGAAAAGCGGGCATAGTCACAAACTGGAAGACTCATTAACATTGTGTATATCTAGCTTAAGATTATTATTGTTCATAATAGGCCTACTCGCTCTTGCCCTTTTTTAACTCCCAGTGGAGCTCAGGCCATCAACAACATTACTCCAGCGAAGCCTGTCCTGAGCATTCTTTTCTATCTGTTTCCATGATGTCGCCGCTTTTTCAATTTCCACTTGTACCGCTCGTCTCCATGTCATCTTTGGTCTTCCCTTTTTACGCTTTCCTTGTGGGTTCCACGTTAAAGCCTGCCTGATGATGCTTGTCGGGGGTCTCCTCAGGGTGTGTCCAATCCATTTCATAGGCCTACTACTGTTCATTTATATTATGCATGTGACTGTAAGCCTGCAAGTGTGTGCATGTTTGTGTGTGTGTGAATGTGTGTGTGAGTGTGTGTGTGTCCGTGGTGAAACTCCAAAGCTATGTGCCAGGATCTTGACTATAAGAATGTTTCTTATCTAATCTTATTACTTTATATTGGTTTGATTGGTGGTATATATTGTTATTTTCGTTGATTGGGAAATCTAACAATTGTTGAATGGGAAATCTAACAACAATTATCAGTGTTTTAAGTCAACAAGCATTCAAAATTGATACCATCACGATTTTCAGTTTTTGACTACTCCCATTTTTTCGTGGACACCTCATATACATGTAATATATTATATAGAAACAATTTATTTTTTACTTTCTCTGGAATGGCTCTTTCTTCATGAATTAGAAAAGCCCGAGTTTCTTGATGTGGGTGGCTTTTGTGTTTCTTTGCTTAACAACATACTTTTGCAAGTTTCTGGTCTTTTTATGCCTGAAGAAAGAAGCACTTATTCATCATTGTCGTCTGGTCAAAGGCCTATATTAATTATTGCCATCTATTGTACAGCCTTTAAAATATGTAGGTCGGAGCTCTAGACAACATGACATTGATGAGGGTAATAATAAATAAATACAGTGGGCCCCGACTAAAACAGGACTGTGGGACTAACATGATATTTTTGTTTATAGCAGAATCCTGTTATAGCTGGGGATCAAGTTTACAGACACTATAAAGTTAACACCTAAAGATTAAGGAAAAGAGGATAATTTTAATCATACATATAAATTACCTACTTCCAATTTATCAGTTATAGCTCCTTGCTTTATCTGTCATATTTTTCTCCTTATATTAGTCTCATAGGGACCCCCCGGGGCAGTGCCACTGTCTGAAGTGTCTTTAGGCCATTCCCAAAGAGGGGGGGGGGGGGCATATCTCGTTCAAGCATAATAGTTATTGTAAATGGGCTGACTCATGTCACGCTCATAACTGTGCCTGATCTACAACAGGGAACTGCTACTTTCTTTCCTGATCCTTACTATTGTCATTTTCCTCTACTTCTTTTGTATGTTTATCACTCCCTAGTGACCTGCTATTTTGGGGTGCCTTGATAGTCGAAGCAGACCTTGTGCTGTTGAAGGTAGAGAGGTGAGCAGTCTAAGTCTGATTCCCTGTAAAGACATCTCTGTTGACACCACAGAATTCTACACTTCTACACAGAATTCTGTGGTTGACACCCACCCCTTGGCGCTCATATGACCTTAGTTGCGAGCGCCGTAAAACCCTCGACTATAAAAAAAAAAAAAAAAGAAGTCTCATAAGGGGTTGACAAGATATGATTTGAGATGTACGGGTAATAATAATAGTCTACTATTTCAGAAATAATTTCTATGTATAGCATAGCACACAGGGTATAGCCTTGCTCTTCACATCCTACATCGTATTATGCACTTTACTACCATTCATAATCAAATATGAGGCAGCGTGGTGGAATCAGGCTGTCGTCAATTTTGAGGCATGTAGAGTTATTGATATCATCCTAAAGCTTGTTCAATTGTCTTTATGTGTGTAAAAAAAATATCCATTTATCTTGAATACAAGTCGAGGTATTTGCAAATAAGGGAGGTGGGGGTCACCTGTTTTCAGAGTTAAAATTAGTGAGAAAATGGCCGCCAAAGATTAGTTATTTCCTTAGCTAAAGAGTCCGTGGTAACTGAAAATTTACATTTTTTTTGTGCCTTTAATCAACGGTTTTCAGAAAAATCCCCACAAAAATGAGTTTTTTAATGGGCATGAAATGTGTTGAGCCAAAAAACAAAAATGTGATAAAAATTCACAAACCTGCGAAAAAATGCAATTTTTTTCACTTTGATTATTTTGACGAGAGCCTGATTCCACCACGCTGCCTCACAAATAGTTACAACAGTTATCAGAAAAGGAGCTCACGTGTCATAGATCTGTCGTAGAGATCTTGCGTCCAGTGCCTACTTTCCCTTGATTTTTGCCCCCTTAACAAATCTAGTCACCCGTCGATGAGGCATTGTTTTCGTAATGTGTCAATGTAGTTCCAGACCAAGATCATGCTGAGTCACCGACTGAATTTATATCAACACTAACATGCATCCTGTCCAGCTTTCCCCCCTCTCTCCCCTGCACACATGATAAAACGAAAAATTTGTACTGTTCAAATCAAATGAGACCTACTCGCTGTCCGTCAAATAGGTCCGATTCGCTCTCAATATTGGCTTTTTTGTTGATGGTTGAACCACAGTTATAGCCGAGTATTGTACATGTATTGAGTATGTTTAAAGACTCTATACATGTATTTGGACTCTGGGATTTTTATTTCAGTGGTGTCCGCTTTGGACTCTGGGATTTTTATTTCAGTGGTGTCGGCTCAACAGCAACTCAGATAATTGCAACCTCTGTTTAAAACGGCAACCTAAGCTTGTGGAACGGAATTTTCCCATATTAACAACTCCCGTTTACCTCATTCTTTTCCTTTAAAATCAACCTTTGTTGCTATAAATTGTCCGAAGAATTTTTTTGAAGATTCAAAACTGTGAACGCCAACACTGACCTATAATTTCAATGTGTGTGTGTGTGTGTGTGTGTGTGTGTGTGTGTGTGTGTGTGTGTGTGT
>NW_004798695.1:74679-76416 GCF_000002075.1 Aplysia californica | reverse complement strand
GGGGGGCACTGTAGCATTTTAGTTGCTCCCCTAAGTGAGTGCAAGCAACCTTATATAATTTGTGTCAATGTAACCCCGTTTACTACGGTTTATTTAAATCTGCTTGGGTTGTGTTGTAATTTTGCACCATATCAGATAGCACCACGATTTCCTGTTGAGATGGTATTATATTAAGTATTAAAAGGTCAGTGATAAATACAATGTGTTTTTGCCGGCAACTTTTGATAAGACCATCATAAGATATATTGTGGTCAAGTCCAAGTGAATGTGTACTTACATTTGTGTTTGTGTGTGGGAAGGGAATGTGGGCTTGTGTGTACTTGTAATATATAATTGTTTGTATGTATGTGTGGTCTATTACATATCCACGAGTTATGCAGATGTGTGGTTGTGTCTTATTAGTTTCTTACATATTGTAAGTGAATGTAGTGTAAGTTCAATAATGAAGAGAAAATGTGACTCTGTTTGTGAATTGCTGGTCAATTGTGACATTTATAAGTGGTTCCACAGTGGATAGGCAAAAAAGGCACTTGTACTAACTTCTTCTGGAAATCCTGGCCTAATATTGGCTTCCTCTTGTGTTCTTTCCTATCACTGATATTGATATAATGTGTGTCACACTCTCCATTGTGTCCGATCTTGACAGGAACGTTGCGCGAAAAAAAGAAGAAATTTACTTCTTCCAATAGCATGGCTTCGGCTGCCACCCGGGCAAATTTCAAAATTTCCTACCAACTGAAAAAGTTTAATGTGTCCCGCGCGCTCCTATGACCTTATGCAGTTACGACCGCCGTAAAACACTTACAAAAACAAAAATCTCCCCCCTCCCCCACTCTCTTTCTCCAGGTAGTTAGAGAGCGCCACTGATAGGTCTTTCTTCTTTACTTTCCTTCTGGTTTTTATTTGTCGTTTTGCTTTTTCCCAGCACCGATAAATGATCATTATTGTGTTGATGTGCTTTTCTTTATTCAAACAAACAAATCTGTCTGTCTGTCTGTCTGTTTGTGTCTGTCTGTGTCTGTCTACATCGGGGCGGTGCTACTGACTGAAGTGTTCTAAGGCCATTCCCAAAGGGAAGACATTTACGTCTCGAATTCTTATGCACAGTAGAATTGTAATTTTGAATGGGCTGATTAATCAATGTCATGCTCATAACTGTGCCTGAAATGCAACAGGGAACTGCTGCTTTTTCTCTCTTAATTCTCACTATCGTCATTTGTCCTCTACTTCTTTTGTATGTTTGTCGCACTCTTGTGACCCGTTATTTCCGGGGTGCCTTGATAGTCGAAGCAGACTTTATGCTATTGAAGCTAGAGAAGTGAGCAGAATAAATGTGATTCCCTGTAAGGACTTCTCTGTTGACATCCACCCCTTGGCGCTCATATGACCTTATGAAGTTGCGAGCTCCGTAAAAACTCTACTAAAACTAAAACTGTCTCTCTCTCTCTCCGTCTCTCGCCCTCTCACCGGCCTGTGTAGTGTAGCGGTTAGGCCCCTCGCCATTGCACGCAGGAGACTCGAGTTGGATTCCCGAGTGGCGAGAAACTATTTATCGAGTTCATGTACAATGTATCTCTCGGTCTTTCTGCAGGGACTTTGTGTAGTTTTCTGCCCGGATTGGCCCTGGCAGGCAGAGCTGGACGCCCGCTTCCTAAGTTATCTAAATCGTGTCGCTGGGGGCTTAAAAACAATTGCATTTAAAAAGAATTACTTTTTGGCGCTCTCTCTTTCTCCCCC
>NW_004798695.1:68685-71106 GCF_000002075.1 Aplysia californica | reverse complement strand
CTGTCAGTCTGTTCTCCCAGCCCCGCCTCTCTTTTTTCCAAGGGTGCATCCACGTTAGATAGTTCTGTATCATGTTGTGATGCCTGTTACTCTTGTTGCAAATCTCTGATAGGGTGTTTCTGAATTTTTGGCGTTTGGGGGAGTTCACGAGGGCGTTGAACCTGAATCATAATTCTTACTCTACCCCTCTCCCTGTGTATCTCTATGAAGATTCGTGGGAAACAACCAAATATTTATTATGTCCGCCTGTTACAATCCAAAGAACACTGTAATTTTGTCTTTGAAGAGTTTTGTTCTTCTCTGTTACCATGTTTTTAATAATAGCCGGGTGTTTGCAGCTTTTGCTCTCGATTCGAGGTTTTATGATACAACCAAGGCGCACCGCGAATCAAAGAAGCAAAACCCAAGAAAAAGTAAACATTTTGACATCGCCCCCCACCTCCTTTTTAAATCTTCATAATAATGTATTATATCCCCCAAAAACAATCTCACTGGTGCTTCCGCTTTCCCTCCCCAAACCAGGCACCGAATCTCCAAGGAAGACTGGTGCCCACGATTTGCAACCGAATCAGTATCTTTTATGACTAGATTGACGCCAGTAAAAGCATCGACGTTAGTTTGTACTGTATCACGTTTGATTGGGATGCCAATGACTCTTGTTGCAATCTTGTTTCTGAACTTGTGTCGTTTGGGAAGAGATCTCTTCTTGGACAAGTTCACGATGGCTTTAAACATGAATCATTTCTTACTCTACCCCCTCTCTGTCTGCATACAAAGACTTTGGGGGGGGGGGGGGGGGGAGAAAATTAATGTCTTTTTTTTTTCTTTTTCAAAATGGGGCAAACTGAAATTTTGACTGAAGATTTCTATATTTCCACCTTACGTCATTAACAAAAAATAGCTACATTTGTAGATCTAGTCTTTTGCTTTTTTCCCCTCACAATATTTTTATAATAGAGCCAAGTCTCTGCCTTCATGTAGGAGGAAACTTTTTGATCTTCCTAGTATTATGCTCTTGAAAAAATGTCCCTTTCCGCCCTCTCCAAGTCATGCACAAGATTGGCAAAGTAGAATCATGCCCACGTGTACTTTTGTTACAACCAAGTCAGCTTTTTAAAGTAAATAGATTGACATTAAAAACAACCACCTATGAATTATATAATGGATGCTGCCCAGCAGGCTAAAATCAGACTTTCCGACCATGGTACATTGTTTTTATGTATTCCTTAAACTATGGCGTACCATGTACCACCTCGGTGTAAATGTTCCTATAAATATCCCGTTATTTTTTAAAGTCATAAAGATCTGAGTTAGGAGGATATGAATTTAAAAGTTGTCGTGTGATGTACTTAAAACTATGATTATAATTGACTTGAAGCATTATTGAAGAACATTAATGAACACACTGAGATCTCTCACAGGCAACAAACATAGATTGTACAGTTTCGAACACACATCTTCACCCGGACAATGCATAAGATATATCAACACACAGACGTTACACACACGCAAGCTACACCACATTCGGACGACACACAGACACGACACACACCCGAACAACACAGTCAGACGACGCTCACTCAGAGATGAAACACACACAGACAACACACAGAAATGACACACATTGGCACAAACAGCACACTCAGACGACACTGAACACTCAGAGATGAAACACACAGACAACATACAGAAATGACACACATTCGCACTAATAGACAGCAAAGACCACGGCGCCTGCGACGCTGACTCACGCGGATGTCACACTGGCACCACCACCACCACCGCTACCACCACTACCACCAGCACCACCAGCACCACCAGCAGTAGGTTACGGACGCCACCGATTGCGTGACCGCGCTCGCTCGCAGTCGCAGGGTGTTGATGTCCGTTTATTCACAGGTTAAAAAAAATAAATTATCCCCATGTCATGTAATTAATACATTATTCTCATTTGAGTTCATGTCTGTGTATTTGTGTATTATATGTACATGTGTGTGTGTGCGTTTGTTTGTTTGTTTGTGTGTTAGAGTGAGTGAGTGTGTATGTCTGTGTGTGTGTGTGTGTGTGTATGTGCGCGTGACCGTGTGTGTGTGTGTGTGTGTGTGTGTGCGCGTGACCGTGCGTGTGTTTGTGCGCGCGCGTGCGCGGATGGGGGCCTGTGCCTTCCTTATTGTCTCAACAAGTACGGGGGGACAAAAGGAAGGAGTCTGAACACACAAGTGTATTGATTCTGATCGTCCAGTAACGTCGAGTGCTGATTTTTTTTCACTCCCTTCTCTCTCTCTCCCCCTCTCTCTCTCTCTCTCTCTCTCTCTCTCTCTCAATCTCTCTCTCTCTCTCTCTCTCTCTCTCTCTCTCTCTACTCACTACCCACCCCACCTTCGTTTCCTTTTGCACCCCTCCTCCCCCTCTTCCCCCCTA
>NW_004798695.1:65410-66562 GCF_000002075.1 Aplysia californica | reverse complement strand
GAGAGAGAGAGAGAGAGAGAGAGAGAGAGAGAGAGAAAGAGAGAGACCACGGCCGATGACTTCACTGGGCAAAACCTAATTGTATCAATGTGATGTTGCTCTCTTTTTTCCCCTTTTTTTTTAACCCCCCCACCTCCCCCTAAAAAAAAATCCCGTGAAAAAAAAGAAAAGAAAGTTCTGTTTGCTTGGCTTCTCTCATGACTTCCACCGTTCATTGTTGTAATTGTCAAATACACGGTATATTTTTTCGTTGGTGGTTGGCTTTTATTCATTAGGTAAACTGTTGTTTTTGTCTGTTTCACTTTACCCCAATGGTATGTGATCGTTTTTTGTCTATGTTTCCTTTAGCTCCGACAGAACATTAATTCTGAAGGTTTGTGTTTGTCTTTTTTTGTTGCGTTTACTTTGTTTCTTTTTGTTTCAAAGAGGAGGGGGTGGGGTTGTACATTTTAAATCCCACTTACCCGTTTCAGGAACATCTCCGCCCCTCCCCCCTTTCTGCCTTTACGTGGGGGGGGGGGGGTTCCGCCAACTGCCCTGCCTATGTTAACTTGTTTGTATGTACGCGCGCGCACGTGTGTGTGTGTGTGTGAGTGCGGGCATGCGTGCGTGCGGGCACACACGTGAGCCTGTCGACGTGTGTGGGTGTGTGTGCCAGACCTAACGTTTTCTTTGCATGTAATGTATCGGTATCTTGGACACGGCTTTTGCCGTACATGTACTGTTGTACCAGGTCACCCACACCCTCTCCGCTCCTCCCCCTCCCCTTCCTCTCCCCTGTGCCTTCTCTCTTCTTTCTCCCCCTCCCTCTCCCCCGCTCCTCTTTTCGTCTTCTTCCCTCCCATCCTCTCTCCTCTTCCCTCTCCCCTTCCCTATAACCTCCTTTCACCCCCCCCCCTTTCCACCCCCTGTGCCTCCTCTCTTCTTCTGTCCCTTCTTCCTCCTCTCCCCCTCGCCTTATCGCCGTCTGGCTGTATGTGATCGAGACCCGCGACCAGTGGTCGATGCTGGGCTAGTTGGCTGGCGCGGGAAACTTGAACACTCTCTGTCACTCACACCGCGGTAGGCGCGCGCTGACCGGCGCTCACAATTGTGTTGTCTGCGGATGCGGAGATATTACTTGTATTTCGTACAATGCCAAGTATATAATAT
>NW_004798695.1:63138-65084 GCF_000002075.1 Aplysia californica | reverse complement strand
GCAAAGAATATATATATATATATATATATATATAATATATATAAACGCTCCCTGTTTTACGATCATCACCACCTTGTTACACTTTCGGGTAACTGTTCTATGGTTCTGCCTCTCTCCCATACTATGGATAATTGCCGCAATGCAATCTATGTGTATAAGATTAACGTTTTATCTAATAAAAGATACAAATACTTAAAAGCCTTGATGTTGCTGCCTTTCTTTCCAGATTTACGCTTTCAGTGTATATTTTGTCCCCCTACATGTTCGTTTGGCACACTGCTATTTACTGCCTGGTTGTCTCCTTCTCAGTGAGACTATTAATTTTCCATACATCTCCTTTATTCTGTTTGTAAAGAAATGTGGCCATTATGGTGGTGACGTTTCAGTGATCCATGTTCAGCACTTTTCAAGGACCCCCGAGCAAGTGTTGTTTTCCTGCATGCTACTGTTGGCATCGCTGATCGCTTTTGACGCCACAGCGTCAGGAGAGAGACAAACAGACAGACAGAGAGAGAGAGAGGGACATGGTGGTCACTAATGCTATTTAAGGGATGGTTGGATGGTGTGGCTGTGAAGTCTTGCTTCCTTGCTTCGACCTCCCCACCCACAGTTGGTCTGAAGCTCTGCCATCTGTAGGTGCCGCTTCTCCTGTACTTGTCATTTTTGTTTGTCTTGCTTTTTGCTGTGCCAGTTATCCTGTGGATGTGCTTCTTTTTAACACTTACAGTACTGAAGGCGCCTATAGTGAAAAGCCCTCAAGTACCACACCAGTTTAAAACACTGAAGCCGTGGTCGAATTTTTTTTTATTGAAATAAACCTTGGCAGCCCAAGAAACGCACTTTAAAAGTTCACTGAGGTTCATCAACCATTTAGCTATCATATAGATTGACTTCCTTTGATATTTACTTCAGTGCAGTGCGTCCATCTGTTGTTTAATTTGTTTAGTGTGCCTGGTTGCGTTGGCGACTTAACAGTAGTGAACGCATACTACGGCCTACTGTAAGTGTTAACTCAAGATCTGTTTTTGGAAACTGACACTTTGTGTTTTGTGTGTTCTCCATCAGGAAGTGGCCGCCTCCCCCCTCTGAGTGAGTGGCCGTGTGTGCCAAGCAGCATGGCTGTCAGTCACAGACAGAGCCCTAGGCCTCTCAGCCCTGTACAACACAGATCACCGGGGAAGCCTTTGGACATCCCAGGCAACTCACGATAGACCAGACTGAACGTCCAGCTCATCCCTCCTCCTGGCTCTTTGTGGGTCTGTTTGTATGCTTTTTTCTCTCCAGCTGTAACCTGTAGAGACAAGAACCCATCACCATAGCTTTATCTACATCGCGAGCATCTGATTGGCTGATCTCATCTGCGACCAGGCAGGTATTCTGTTGCACCACATTTCTCTGCCGCAGCACTCCAGCATCATCATCATGCTGAAGAGAAAGTTTGAGGAGACGCTGTCGGAAGGCGACACTGCCTCCACCAGCACCAGCGACATCATCAGCACATCCACCACGGCAACCACCACCACCAGTAACAATAATAGCAACAACAACAACAACAACAACAACAGTAGCACTAATGGTCACTGTGAGAGTGAGGACAGCAACTGCAGCGCGGGGAGCACGGACGCTCTGGCGCCAGAAGGTGAGTCAAGGGTCAAGGACAGAGCTTACCAAGATGTCTGCTGCCCCTGCATAAGTCCCTCTTACCTTCTCTGCCTCTTGGTCTGATCCTATCCCAACTGACATTTTAATTGCTCTTTTCTTTTCCCTTTTTTGATTTTCAGAAGATGGTGCTACACACCTTGGTTTGTATTAAGCCTCTAAGATTGGTCTGAGATTCCTTTTTTTTTCCTTTGACCTATTTAGCTGTTCTGTTGCAACTGACCTAACCTATCTCACTATGTCCTTGACCTCAAGCCCATTATGTGTGTGTGTGTGTGTGTGTGTGT
>NW_004798695.1:46069-62257 GCF_000002075.1 Aplysia californica | reverse complement strand
TCTCCCTCCCTCTCTCTCTCTCTGTTTAATGGTCTAATGTCCAGTCCCTTGTTTTCCCCTTCAGGCATGTCAGAGAAGCACACGTTTACCAAGGAGTTTTCCCTCTCCGAGTACACCAAGGAGCAGAAACGAATCCACCGGGCTGTCTTGGAAGAGCAACGTCGCCAGGGCAAGATGTTCCCCTCGCCTCTTCTCAGCAACAGTACTGCACTGCACCCGGCTGAGCCTGGCCCTGATGATGATGACGATGATGACATCTCCTCGGGCAGTGAGAGCGATAGTGACTACGACGACTACTACTTCCTGCAGCCGCTGCCGATCCGACAACGGCGTGTGCTGCTGAGGACGTCTGGGGTGAAAAAGATTGACAATGAGGAGAAGGATGAGTGTCGGGACATCCGTGTTTCACGTAACGTGTGTGGCTGTGACTGCCAGTTGTTCTGCGACCCGGCCACCTGTTCGTGCAGCGCTGCAGGCATCCAGTGCCAGGTTGACCGCCTGTCCTTCCCCTGTGGTTGCACCAAAGACGGCTGTGGCAACGCCTCTGGTAGGATTGAGTTCAACCCCATCCGAGTGCGCACACACTTCATACACACCCTCATGAGGCTGGAACTGGAGCGCAAGGACTCTGAGACATTAACCTCTGGATTGTTGACGGATGCTGACAATGGGTCTGCCTACTCCTCATCCGATGTAAGTGGGCATGTGGATGTGGTCGGAACAGGGGAGGAGGAGGAGGAGGGAGAAGTGCAGAGGGAGCAAGATGGCAGCTGCAGCAGCACCAACAACAGCAGCAGCTGCAATATTCAGCTGGACAGTCATAGCAGCCAGGGGCCTCTCAGCAATGGCAGTTGCAGCAGTAGTAGCAGCAGCGCTGACGGTAGCGGCTGCAAGCCTCCTCTTAAGGGTCGTCTCAAGAGCAAGACGGAGGAGTCGATCGACCTGAACATGTTCAACAGCAACGAGCGCGGGAGTTGTCGCGACTGCCAGAACACAGACATGTGCAACGTGATGATGCATGATGTCAAGTTCTCCATGGTCTCACAACACCAGCGTCAGCAGCAGCAGCAGCAGCAGCAACGGGTCATATCAGCAGCCATGTCAGCCCCAGCCTTTGTCAGTGCGGCGCAGCAGCTACAGCAGCAACAGCTACAGCAGCAGCAGCACCATCAGCTCAACATCCCTGGGGCCATCTCCCTGCTTCACCCGCCGGCCTCCCCTGCAGCCGTGACCCAGCAGCAGCACAGTCAGCACATGCTGCTTTTCAATGACGGAGACGAAGAAGTGTATCAGGGGGAGGCCACCAGCTCCATGTACTTTGACAATGAAGACAGTGCATACACAGACCTCTCTGACAGCGGCACCGCTCAGTCGCTGGATGCCAGACCCTTTGCCAGCCTGACCCGCGGTGGTCCACAAGGCAAGTTTCGCGTGACACCCTCCCCCCTGTTCTCCTCGGGCCTGGTGGGTACACCTTCCCCTGCCCCACCTCTGGCCACTGGTCATGCCGAGGCCTCACCAATGTCTAGTGGAAGCTCACTGCTCAACCTGAGCTGTGTCCGCAACCTTCCCGCTCCCAGTGACGGTCCAGCCCCTGTTGTGCGTATGTCTGGCCCTCAGCTCCCACTGCTGCCCCCAACACTGCAGCAGCCTCCCCCTCTGTCCCCCGGCGCACCCCCTACCACCAGCAGTCAGCCGCTGCAGGGGTCCCCGTATCTGCAGGACGGCCCCACTGCCACAGTAAGGGCCCCACTGGATGCTAGTTCAGCAAATTCGGTGCCTCAGGACGCAGGCCTTGGTGAGACTGCACGGATCTCGGCCAACAGTCTGCTCCATCCTGCCATGACCACAGACGGGTCGGCAGTGGGATTAGAAGAGGACACTCTGGCTTTCCCAAACCGCATGGCCGCTGGATATCCTCTGAAGTTTCATACTGGGGACCAGCTGGACGTTTCGCACCATGTGCCGACCTCTCCCCACAAACTGAAGGCGGCCACGTCTCAGTGCTTTCCCTCAGACAGTTTGGCCAGTGGCCATGATTACTTAGCGGGCCCAGATGGGAACAGTCGCTTTGTATCTTCGCCGTCCGCCAGCTGTTTAGAGACTCTCGGAGCCCCCACCACACCCAGCCATAGCAGCAACGGCAACGTCACCAGCTATGACTCTCTGCACACGGCCCCACTCTCCTCGTGCTGGACACAACCACTGGTCAGCCCCACCCTGGCCAACACACTGCCCCATACACTAGCCCATACTCTGCCAGAATGTTTTCGCCTAGGGAGCTCTAGCCTGTCAGCTGCTGTGGTCAGCTCCGCCACAGATGCTCAGGGATCTGCCCTCACTGTCTCTGACACTCCCAGCCGAAGTGGACAACTTTCTTCTTCCTCCCCCTCGTCATCCTCATCAGCTTCGTCAACAACGACGTATGCAACCATGACAAGCACAACCCGCGACCGCCTAGCTGCCCACTGCCCGGGGATCTCCTCTCACATGGATGGCCCACGGGATGTGGCTGCCCACACACTTACAGATGCCCCAACCACACTATCGCAGTTTGAGCTTAGTCATGAGAATGCTGTCACTTCCTCCTTTGTGGCTCCACGGGAAATGCCTGGCTATGATGGCTTCATCAACCCAACGCCGCCCAGCTCTACCGCTGCTGCATGTGCGAAGCATATTGCCTCGCAGGACGAGGGTGGCTGCCGGACGGCTGCTCACAACACTGGCCAGACATCGCTTTTGTCAGCCCAGATGGGGGTAGTGGCACCAGTGAACTCAGCTCATGTCTCCTCTTCCTCCTGCCTGCAGTTCTCCTCCGACCCGCTCACGGTCTCCTCATCCACAACATCTGCAGCAACGCCAGACACTCCCCCTGACGCTGCAGAGTCGCCCCCTTCTGGGACAGACCAGTCCACTATGGCCTGCAAGTCTGACGCAACAAATAGTGAGTCGGCCTCAACAGAGGTCAGCAAGGATCCGGTGACACAGGCCGACTCCACTGCCACCTCTGCTGACCAGCAGGAAGAAACACCCTCACTGGATGGTCTGAGCCACAGCAGCCTTGATAGTGTGTGTGCTACATCAGGGGCCAGAAGTGAGTGTTGTGCCAATGGGCCGTCTGTGACCGCCGAGGCTGTGACCAGTAGTGACTCCAGCATTGATGGGGGTGACACACGCTCCACAGGCGGGACGACGGAGCACACGGGCCTTGAGGGGAACTCTGGGAATGCTGGTGATTGTGCTGACGGTGGTGCTCATGTTGACAATGGTGCTGGGCTGCCCGATGGGAAGTGCCAGTGGGGACAGGGAGGGAACGGTGGCCAACATACTTGCCTGAGCTCGGTCTCAGCTACAGCAGACTCAGACCTGGACTTTGAAGATCACAAGAGGGAGGCAGATGGAGGCTCATACCCTTCTTCAGCCACGCAGTCATCATCTTCATCATCCCCCAGCAGCGAGGAAGACAAGGATAGAGGTTCAGTGGGTCAGAACTTTGGGGAGATCATCAAGGAATCCATTGTGGAGATGGTGTTGGTGTGAGGGGGTCACTCATGCCTTTTGTTCTTACCCTGATAATACTAGTCACACTAGGAGAGGTCAGGTGGGGGTGGGGGAAGGGAATGGCTCAGGATGTTTGGACAAGAACTGAATGTTGGGTTTTTTTTATCAGTGAAGATTGTAGATCTGATATCTGTGGGTGGAGTGTCCTTGGACAAACTGTATTGTTGGGGAGTGAGTGGGTGGCTGTGGCAGTGGGTCTGTTGCTGAGAGTGCTTTAGTGCTGTATCTTAATCTTGTCTTGTTCTCCTCATTGTAGCTTGGCTTTCATTTATGCTGTAGGCATCTGGTGTATACACACTCATGCATACATGCCAACACAGATGTAAGCCTCTGCCCATATGCTTTGCTTGTCACCAAACCCTGAACAAGACGTGTCTTAGGTGGCCTTCGGCTTTATTGTATATGTTGCCATGTGGCAGTGGTAGTAGTTGATAAAGCTGCCTCTTCCCTGCTTTGAACTGTCACAGTTGCTACTCCCGCTCGGAGTCTTGAGACTTGGTAGTAACTCAGTAAGCCCTAATCTCCTGCACAGATAAGATTATTATATATATCTGTATTCATCTTCTTGTATGTTGCATATCAGTTCATACCCTTCCTCCTCACATTGTGACAATCTTGCATAAATAAATGTAGAGCAGAACCAGCGAGTTACAATCACATACCGGTGTCCCCCTCACAAACAACCCCAGGGGGTTGTGATGTCAGTTTGGGCTCTTTGGGAGGGGGTCGTAAATTTGACAGTAGAAAAAGAAAAAAAAGTTTGCGAAGTGGATAGATTTGAGTTGGAGCATGAATGCCATTAGCTGTAACTACTGATTGTTGCCTGCACCAGTCAGAGCAATTGTGAACACGTTACTGGTTACCAGGGCTGGTCAGCAACTGTATAAAGATGTCACTGACAGAAAATGATTGAGCATTGTTGATGCAGAAGGTGGAGGTAGTAGAGTCTTGTCTCGTGACACTGTCCTTCGTGTCTAGGAGACTTTGATGTGCAATACTTGAGCTGTTTTGTATTTGTGTGTGTATGTATTTGTCAACAGGTGGAGAATCATTTTTATATAATTTTTAAGTCTTGGCAAAATGCTGGATTAACAGCCGTCTTTTCTGTTTTTTGATGATATCAGCATTTTTTTTTTTTTTAAAGTTTGAAGCAAAAGTCAATCATCTCTGGTAATTGTGAGAATGTGACTATCTATGTAAGCAAATTCAGTTCAGCTGTCATTAACAAGAAGCTCTTATTTAAGTAAGTTTTGATGCTCTGCGAAGTAGGAACGAATGTGTTCGTTATTCATACGTATACTACCAGTCTCATAACAAAAGGTTATTATTACCCCGTAGCCTGGTTTTTGTTACTGAAGCATTTCAGCGTCATGGGAGTCCCCCTTCCCTGTTGGCTTCAGTTTCTGGCTGAAATGCAAGGTATTGAGGAGTATGAGATGAGATGAGACATTTTACCCTAATGAACTCACAGACAGACTTACACTGACACAGGCATACACCTACCTCTGGGCCTCTCTCTGACATACAGATAATTCTTTGTATGACTTTTATGTTGAGTATGTTGAATCTGTACATTAATTTTATCTATCTATATATCTGACTATATATATTATTATATATATATATATAAATTCTATGATGTGAATCCATGCGTGTAGTTCTTAAGGGGTATGTGTACGTCTGGTTCCCTTGTGGGTGTACACAAGTCTGAGCCAGGGCGGTCACCCTGTTGTGGTGTTGCTGCTTGTGCCGTGTTGACGGTGTTGGCACACGGTCCCGCATTGATGACGCAATGTCCTATTTTAACGCAATATCACGGCATAATGTCCGTGTTGAAGACGCAATGTCCTTGCAGACGCAATATGGCGACTCCATGTCTTATATAGTCGACGACGCATTGTCATGTGCAAATGGGGGAATTCCTCCTCGACTTTTGTCCAACCCCCCCCCCCCCCCCCCCCCAACATCTCCTGATTCCCTCTTGGACTTTGTGGTTGTTTTTGTTGTTGTTGTTTTTTTTTTCTGCCGACACTTGCTGTACTCATGAGCTTGGATCTGACCCTCGCAATATGTTTTTCTATTTCTTTCCTGTAAATGGAACTGGTGCAAAGAGAATTCTCTGACTACTCAGCTGTATAACTCGTCCTTTCCTCCCTCCCCCACCTGCCATCTGGATTTACCATTTGTAGCAACCCCCCAGCATTTTAAGTGCTGTCTACTTGTATCCATCATGTTGAGTATCATCATTATCATATTCTTAATAATGATGAGATTGTTATAATTACTATGATTATTATTATCACTATGATTATTATTATCACTGTTATGATTATTGTAAAGCTGTTGTGTTGTGAGCTCGGTGTTGTTGTATCAGTGTAGCCATTGTCATTGACGCCGAGATGTTGCAGTGGTGTAGACACACCGTCATGGCTGCAAGCTGTACAGAGGGGGCACGTTGCGTGCATGTGCTGAGGTTATAGAGCTGTGACCAAGTTTTTCTAGGACTCTGCCATGATACAGGACATGTATCGGGGACAAGTAGTCAGGATCACTGTTCTATGGTATGATCTTGTACAAATGTAGATTTGCTTTTCCATTTCTGGTTTTTCTATGTACCATATTGTATTGTATCAAATGGCATGATATGCTCTCCCTTCCCCACTCTCTCTCCTCTCTCTGTGGCTTCCTGCTCAGTGATGGTGGCTAGGGGGGAATTGGGGTGTATGCTCACATCAGCTTTACCTGACTGGTGGACACGTACTGTTGACATCATCTCTTTGTACCGACCCCCTCCATACGTAACCGCCACATCCCCCTCCCTTCTCCCCAAACTGATGCTTTGTTCTGCTTTTCCTCCTCTCCCATGCCCCTTCCTCCTCTCCCAATCCCCATCTTGTGCAAAGTTCCCTTTACTGTTGTTTTAAGATTTATGATCGGTTTTATTAACCTCTTTAAGAACAAATCCTGTATTAAGTGACCAAGGATATGGCTCCGCTTTTGGTGTATTTTTTTTTGGTCCCAAAGAACATGGCGGAGGTGAGTGCTTTCTATGATGTTGTTATTGAAGTGGGGCTTTTTGAGTGTCGAGAACTCAGTCAGGAGGAGGAGACCAAGGTGGTTGTGGTGGGAGAGGGACTAGGGTGAAGAAAGCCGGCCCCACACGTTAAAGATTTGTTCTGCAAGGATGCACGTGCTTGAGGAGGAGCTGGTAGTACATGATTTACCAGTGTCCGACAGCCGTATCAATGACCTCTACTCAATTTTGTCCCCCCTTTATAGTCTTCTCCCTCCCAACCCCCACTTTTGTTTTGCCCTATCCACATCGTTTTACTCCATGCTTAAATCATTTTTGTCTGTGATACGAACTACATTTTTGTTTGGTTTTACTTCAGCACTAGTGTGACTTTGTTTTTAATCGTTATCATTTTTAATTTAACGACTTGGATGGCATTTGCTTTTTTTATATTGATTATAAAAAAAAAGCGAGATTAAGACATGTTGATGTACTCCCACACCATTCACTCACCCATAAACACACGACCCGGCACAGACTAGAGAAAGAAGCAGCTGTGGTTTCATCCATAGGATGATGGTTTCCTTAGTCTGTTTCTGTACCACTAGTGTTTAGGCTTAGGCTGTTGGTTTGTTGTTGTTGGTCAAGTGTGTTTGTGTTGGCTGTATGCTCTAGTTGTTTATATGTGTATGTGTGTGTGTAGACTGTTTGTTGTGCGTCTCCGCCTACGTGGGCTGGTTGTTTTTGTTACTCATTTTTTGGTCTGTGTATGTAGGCTGTCTGTTATCTTTTGTTTGCATCAGTTACGGTACTTAATGTTATTGTTGGTCTTTGTGTGCATTGGTTGGTTGTTTGTTGCTCTTGACGAATGTGTGTGTTGGCTTTCCTTTTGTTAATTTTTAGTCTGACATTTGTATTTTTTTGGTACTCTGTTTTCCTTTTGTAAATTGTTGTTCTGCCAGTGTCACACAAACGTGATAGTACTCATTTTGTAGCGAAAGATTGTTCTTCATTCAAACAAACACACACAAAATACAGTTAAGTACAATTTCTCTCAATACACTCACTCCCTCATTAATTCGGTTGCTAGTAGTATTGCGGTCAGGGTGTTGGTCTTGTCAGTGTTTCTGTGGTTGGCTTGGCAGTACCTGACGTGTATTGCCCTTTGTACGTGAACTCTAAGATGATGAGGACTATTTATTTCCCCGCGACATCTCTAGTAGCTGTGTCACGGGAGGAAAGGACCAAGTGGCGCATGGCGGGCGATGTGCCAGGTGCTGTGTGTCCCCAGGTTCTGTCGTCTCCTCCCTACTGTCTCATGATGCTCTAACTTTTGCTGCTTTTATTGTTTTCAGAATTCACAGTTTCTGTGAGCCAGCAGTCTTCAATATTTTAGCTGTTTTTGTTGTGACTTTTTGTGAAATCTAGAACTATCTAAGTAAAAAGCGAAAAAAATGTACCCTTATTGTTGAGTCATTTTTTCCTTCCTGGTTTACTGGTGTGATTTTATGGTGTGTTTAGCAGGTTTGAAGGTCACATGTGGTAAGACACATGAAGCAAGTTTCAAGATGGAGGATACTGGAGATTTTTCTTTGGTCTCTTTGTTTCACCAATTGCTGAAAAAAATTTGGCAAACAATTACCTTTGGTCAGATTATCGAACCCTACAGTTCTGTTTTGCTGGAAAACAAAGAGCATTATTACACTATAGCTCAGTACCTCTCCAGAAATTTTTATCAGCATTAAAAAAACCCCTTTATAGATGAGATATCCTCATTTGTTGACCACTCTTTATTTTGTTGGAAATGTTTTCTGTTTAGATAAAGTATAGAGCCTCCAGTCCATCAAACCAAATACCAACTGACGAGAAATCGGTTGTTCAAATAGAGCATCAGTTTTAACCTTAGCTCAGTGAAAAATTTGTTAAGATGTGTCCGTCAAAGCGACACAACCTCTCCTGACAAAAGACGGTTTTGTCGCAAATGAGAGTTCTGGTTATAGAAAGTTCCTATACTTGTAGGCGTTTTGGATTGTTGATAATGGTTTGTAATGGGTTGAATGCATTGCCCAAAAGTTGAAATAATAAATCTGAAATCTGAACTGGTAGTGTGTTATTTGTAGAGAGAGATAGACACAGGGTGGTATTGTAATGTGTTTCGATGTGGTGAAAATAGGCGCTTGTCAATTTTTGGGCATATTGAGTTATTGATATAGTCTAAAAGCTTGTTCATTTGTCTTTCTTTTGGTGAGAAGAAATGCCCATTCATCTTGAAAAGAAGTCAAGATATCTGCGATTGAAGGAGGTGGGGGTCACCTGGTTTCAGAGGTAAAATTAGCAAGCGAATGGCCGCCAAAGTTTGGTGACTTCCAAAGCTTTAGAGTCTTTGGAAACATAAATGTACATTTTTGTGCCTTTGATCGTCTTTCCGCATAATGGACACAGAAATGTGTTTTTAAATTGACATAAATGGTGTACAGTCCAAAACAGAAAAGTTGATTAAAATTGTTTAACAGGCGGAAAAGTATGGTTTTCTTCGATTTCACTTTTTTTAAGGAGCGCCTGATGTCACCACAATGCTTCACATATTTTTCAGTCTGTTAGGCTTCTTCTTTTCCCAAATGCCAGATTCGAAACGAACATCAGTGATCATGGCCCTCCACTCACTCATTTCTCTGCTCGGATGCTCTGAAAAATCCTCTATATTGTCCTAGTCTTTTTCTGTGAAGGGGTCATGGACAGTGAAAGATTTTGTTGGTATGTTAGTGTGACAGCACCTATGAAATGGTAGCTTGCACGGTTTGCTTACTGAGAAGCTGAGAATGTTTTCGAGTGATCTAGGGTTTGCTAGGGCTATATAAATTGGAAAGGAGTTAAAGAATGCTGTAGAGCATGGACAATATATATGCGGTTATTATTAACGATCATTTAGTGATCGGGAAGAAGTCATAAGTGTACTACAGACATAAGATTACTGTTGAAGTTGAAGGAGTGGAAAGAAGTAGAACTTACACCGTCACTGACAGTGGTATGACTGAAACAAAGACAGATACCAAGAACATGACAGTGATTGACTGAGACTGAGACACTGACACATTCGACGAGTTGATGTCTTTGGGGGAGTGGAAGCAAAGGTCAACTCATCCGAATTTCAAATTAGTCGTTTGGATCTCTAAAGACGAAGAGGTGCTGAGACCCGAGAAAAGATAACTCCGGCAAGTTCACAAGCAGAATCGACTGTATAAAGGTAGATGAAGACAGAGGTAAGGCCTGTAGACAGAGCCATAAGGCATCCCCTCTCCTTTCACAATCTGAAGAAATTTGTACCCTTTGTTAAAAAAATCCCCAAAACTTACAGGACCAAATTGTGTTGATAATACTGATACACAAATACAGTGGAAACCATATATAACAGGCCCGGTAATAACAGGGATCCGGTAATAACGGATTTTTTAAATCCCCGTTTTTTTCTACTCTTTGTCTCTATTAAAAGTTATCGGCAATACATGTAACTGGGCCTCCTCGGAGCCCAACCAGTTATAACAGGGACAAAGGCTCGTTAACAATGTGTCAAAAGTAAGAGAGAGAGAGACAGAGAGAGAGAGAGGACGACCGGTCGGCCTAGATCTAAGCCTACTTCTTTCATTATGGTCACCAACGATATCAAGCGCAAGAGAAAATGACTTTCAATAGACAAAAAATGCGAAATAATCCAGACTGTTGACAAAAAGCAAGCTCAACAGGCAGAGATTTGTCGTCAGTTCGACATTCCACAAGGGTCAATTCCCACCATTACAAGGATAGAGAGAAGACAGTGGAAGCATACTCCAATGAAAAGTTTGCTCTGGATCGAAAGAAGATGAGACTACCCGATGCCTATGCTGTGGTCCAAGCTCTTCTGATGTTGGTGCTAAAACTAAAACTCCTGTTCGTGGGTACTTGTGGCTAGGGAAACTACCCATGAATAAGTAGCCTACTGCTAGATTAGTCCACAAATGCTCACTTTCCTTGCATTTCGGATTTAACAGAGATCGGATATAACAGGACTTTTTCTCTACTCCCACCATTCCTGTTATATCAGGTTTCCACTGTACTAAACTACTCTTAGTCAGAGAGTGATACTCGGATAAAAAACAATTTTTTTTTTGTTGGTAAGTGTTATACAACCCTCGCAACTGCATAAGGTCATCATATGAGTGTGCGGGACACATTCAACATTTTCAGTTGGTAGGAAATTTAAAATTTTGCCCGCGTCCAAAGCCTACCCTTATCGATTTTGGACCATCAAGGGATCTAAAGGCCCGGTTACACGTAACGATAAATTGTACAAAAACTGGACGATCTAGCGATCATACGATAAATCGTCAGGGGCAACCACAAAATTTGGACAATTGAATGATGGTTTGGAGACTCGGTCGAGAAATCAAACGCTGCTTGGTATTTTTCATGCGATCATGGTCAGATTGGGGGAAGACGCGCTGTGACGTAGATTCACTTTGAAGTTTGCCGCCGCGCAGAACTAAACTCATGGCTCAAAATGTTTTAAATAATTATCGTAGGTAAAAACTGATTTCATATTCGGAATCAGTCTCTCAAAGTAAGCAAACTTGCTCGCAGAGAACCTGATTTGGAGCGTTATTATATATATATTTGAACAATTTCATTATTTAGTTGATCGTCAAGGGTGATGCTGTGCATCAAGGTCACTTGGTGCGTTGCACATCTGCACTCAAGTCATAGTTTCCGGTTCTACACACAACACGGTAGGCCTACAGTATGGCCACCCTTTTCTAAAGACACTGTTCTGCTAAATTAAAATGTACAGGGGGGGGGGGCTCTGGTGATCTAGAGGTGCAGTGTTCACCTTTAGAGCTCGAAACCTTCACAGAGAGAGCAGGCAAACTGCCATCATCGCAAAAAGAGACACGCCGGCTTTATGACGAAGAATCTCCTCAATCGATAGAAAACTGGACGATAGATTGGAACGTGTAAAAAGACAACACATTTCGATAAAACGGACTGTTCTCTCGTACGACGAATCTGATACTATTTGTCGTTGCGTGTAACAGGGGCTTTAAACTTGCCCAACTTGAACACGGGACTCTGAGACTTTTCGCCCTTGTCCCAGAATGCAGGGTGTAGATCTTTCCTACCATAAGATCAAGGGTGTGGCTGAAAGACAGCAGTAAGAAGGAGCCTAGGAGTAGCAGTAGAAAGGCCGCAAACAGAGTCAGGAGTTCAGAGGAGGCGGCAAAGGGGGTGAGAGGGTGGGGGCAGAATGTGAAGACAAGCAGACAACACAACATTGTTAAAGAGCAGGAAAAGAAATGAAAGAAGAAAATTTTAGGGAAGAAAATTTATATCGCTATCCGGATTCGAAAACGGGACCTATTGAATGAGAGGCAAACACCTTAACGTCTAGACCATGAGAGCCCCCTAACAAACTTTGATTCAACAAAACTCGGTTTTAACAAAAGGTGGTGGTTTTCCCATCTTTTTAATTCATCAAAATCAACACAATAACTAGGATTCAACTGACATAAATGAGTCAACTCGGATTCAAAGAAGCCATTTGCTGGGCAAACAGTCCTTGCTGATATGTGGCTTTATGCATTTTTCTCCCGGAACAAGGCTAATATATTCCATTCCAGTGGACAATTGATTACACAGGCACAATGAATAGATCGTTACATGCTTAACCCAGCTCATTGTGCCCTTCTTATATGACCAATCACAAGCTGACCCACTCGTAAACAAGGCATATTGTGTTTTAGCATGTGGCGGAGTCAGGAGAGGTCAGATGGGGGTCAGCACATGTCAACCGTAACTATGTGCGTCTAGGGAGAGGTGGGTGTAGGGTGGGCGTAGACACAAGCATTCTGTGTGTGGAATGTCAGCAGAGATGCAGATGCATCACAAACAATCATATCCCCCACCGGCTACTGAACAATGATAGGCTGGCTCAAAGAACTATGTACTGAATTGCAGGCTAAGCTGTGGAACCAAGCACTGCCATAAAAGCTAGAACCTATACTGCAACGCAAATTGTAGCACACATTGCTATTCAAACACTAAGAAGAGTCAATGAAATTGAATGTTTGGCCTCGCGACTTCATTATGTACGATGTTTCACTGTACCATAACAAACAAGCCAAAGCCCACAAGATTAAAGATCTGCACCCAACACGTGAAACATAAAAGTTTATTTTCTTTATTAATCTCTTTCAACTCTAAGCTCTAATTATAACTGATACCTTTACACCAGAGAGTCCTACACCGATCAGTATAATATGCTCCCTCAGACTTCATTGATTTCTCGATTTGTTCCCTTGGCTTAGGTCTAGACAGCCACACTGTCCAGCAAACCCTGGTAGACACCGAGAGCCTCACGTTCCTCGGTCAAGGTCAGGTCCAGATGGTCATTCTCGTCCCTATTGATGTCTTGCACCAGGGAGTCCAACTCCTCCTTCTCTTTCCTCAGTCGCTCCTTCTTCTCCTCCGGTGTCTCTGAGGAGGAAAGGTACAGTCAAAGCTGGTCTAACGCTATACGATAATCACCAGTACAAATGGCTGATTTTCATTTTCTCCCTTGCATATTTTTTTTTACTGTAAAATGGCACTGTATAAGACCTCCACTTATCTAAGACAACTACATTTCTCTTCGACAATGGGTGGCTGTCTATGACAGTTTCAACTTTATTTCAGATTGAAGCTCAATTTCTTACAACTCTGAGTGCAGACCACCAATATTACACATGCTGTACATCTCCATAATTGTTGTTGTAGTGATCGGAGCAAACATTGACACTGCTGAATTTTGACTTATCATATAAAATAATTAAAGCTTTTTTCAATAAGTAGATAAAATAGATCAATCTTTATTGTCCAGACGCTGGCACATTGAATATTGGTTTGGTCTTTCACTTCACCACACACACACACACATTCTCTCCGACACCCTCCCTTTCACAAAAATGCTACACAGATAACATACCAGTTTATACTTGCTCTCACGAAAAGACCCACAGGCATACACACATGAAATACGATTTAAATGAACAATTATACACAATAATAACGTTTAAGCAGATACATTATCAGTGTTCTGATAGTATTCCAATAGTATTCTAATAATAACAGTACAGGCAGTTAAAAGTTGTCAAAATATGTAGTGGAAACCATATATAAAAGGCCCGGTTATAACAGGGATCCGGTAATAACAGGGATTTTTTTAAATCCCTGTTTTTTCTTACTCTTTGTCTCTATTAAAAGTTATCGGCAATAACACTACAGGGCCTCATCGGAGCCCAATCAGTTATAGCAGGGACAAAGGCTCATAAACAATGTGTAAAAAGTTAGAGAGAGAGAGAGAGAGTGAGTGAGTGTAACGTAGTGATGGAGCAAGCCCACACAAGCCACACCACTGCAAGCACACGCAGCGAGTGAAGCGAGAAAGGGCTGGGGTGTGTTGCAGACTTCGATCTAATCTAAGCCTAGCTACATGCACGCCTAATGAGTCATGCTCAGGCCTGCCACATGGCTTCGACAGAGCTGCGGTGTGCTGTTCGTGGGTACTTGTGGCAAGGGAAACTACCCAAGATTAATACAGCTGGATAAGTCCACAAAAGCTTACTTCCCTTACATTTCTGATTTAATAGGGATCTGATATAACAGTACTTTTTCTCTGGTCCCACCATCCCTGTTATAATATATACCAGGTTTCCACTGTATAGTACAAGATTATAAAGTGTAGACAGCAGGATGTTTAATGGATTATGGTAAATCTTTGGTTAAAGTAGAAGCATAGACTGTCTTTTTCTTCATGACATATTATAGACTGTCAAACACTGAAGATAGATTGACAGAGCTAAACAGAGACCGTTACTTCTTCATTGCTACAGTTGCTTTCAGGTCTTAAATAGCATTTATCATTCTATCTCGTCCAGAAACAAGCTCTGAGCTGTACAATCATTTAAAGTAGGCAATGCAGATATTTAAAAGTAAAAAAATATTTAAAAATTCGCTGAGGTGAAAAAGACAAGACGGTACGCATGATCTAAAAAGACTTGTTTTAAAATGCTGGAAAAAAAACCTCTCAGTATTTTCTATGTCTCTCCATTTTTGTGGGAGGGTTTTCCATGTTTTAGGGTCAGTAAACGGTAAAGATCTTTCACCAAAATGACTAGGATTTCAGCTTGGAACTTCTTTTTTTAAGCAGTGTCAGTTGATGACCACAGCTGTCTGGATCGAACGTGCTGGGTCAGCAATTCTTTTAAATATGGCGGTGCATTATTATTGACACTGACTGTCATTATTATTACTAGACACCCAGATTAACAAAGACAAAAACGCTGTCAGAATATAAGTATACTCTGGCATGCATATAGCAAAAGACGCATAGAGCGAACAGATTTCCCAAGTCCTGAATTTTTTCTAATTCTTACATTAATGTTTTTTGTACCGTACTTAAAACACACAGATAGTGAAATTCGTACAGCACGAAGAGATTTCTGATTTGTGCTAACTACACCATGTGCAGTCTAGACTGTACATGTACAAGCTTTACCTGTGGAGCAGGAAGAAGACGAAGAGGTGGACGAAGAATTTGAAGTTGACGACCCAGAGGAGACTGCACTGTGTGCTGTGGTTGATGCAGCCAGAGAGCCAGCACGCTCCAACATCAGATTTATTGTACGGAGAAGGTCGCCGTTGGAGTTCTCCAGAGCTTGTCGTGCCATCTCAAGAGGAAAGCCCATGGCAACCACCTGCACACAGACAATCTTTATTTGTGAAATGTGCTGATAAAATGAGTCTCTTCTCGCAATGAGAGAAAGATTGGAGATATCATCTAAAAATTGACACAGAGGAGTTGGATTCGTAGATTTGCAGCTCATAGCACTTTATCACTTTCTTCAATTTATCATGTCTCTTATCAGTTCTTACTAGGCTAATAAATTGTATAAAACTCAACCTATAAATTTGACACGTCTATGTCCATAAGGCTAAAATCTGAGAAGAAACTCATTTTGTCAGCATGGTTTACATTTGTCATTGGGCTAATAAGAAGCATATCGGCACAGAGAGTTGATGATGGAAAGCTGGACAAAAGTCTCCATAACATGAGTTTGAAATCACTTTCAACACACAAAGGTCACCTCTGAAGTGCTACTCTATACAAACCAACCTTTTGTAATTTTACCTGCTGATTTCTTCCAACATGATAAATTTACTTTTTCCTCAGAGCTTTCATTTCTATGTGTAAGTGTCAATATCTTGAAGGCTGTAGCTGTTTTGGAAATCAAATAAGACTTACAGATAAGTCTTCTGACACATGATTAAAAACAGTGGAACGTTTGTGCAAAGGTGTGATGTTTGGACACAATTGAGACGGACTTTGTTCAGTATTGTACACCTGACAGTTGTCAGCATGACCTATGATATGCTGTAAAACCATCCCAGTGACTGTGTAACAGGATTTCTGGCATGCTGTAAGTTGACCCCATAATGCGGCTTGCAGTAGTAAAAGTGTTAAGAGCATCTGAACAATGGAATGAACGGAGAACCATCATTGCCGATGTCTGCCGCAGATCTGGCACTTGGTGGTGATGATAGCCTCT
>NW_004798695.1:43737-44837 GCF_000002075.1 Aplysia californica | reverse complement strand
GACAGTAATTTTCTGTCTAAGATCAAAATCAGTCTTGATGAACGCGCAGATTTTCCAGCTGCGGCAACAATCCGAAGATAGACAGAAGGAATGAGTGAATGACAGAAAGGAGGAAGTTGGCACAAAAGGTTCGCCAGATTTTGATCCATCTGCAGGTAAAAAATGTACTGCCGACCAACACGCAATGAATGCATGGGACTGGGGCATAGCGGTATAATGTCCGATTGCAGGAAATGCGCAATTTGGCAGGTTTCTATAATGTTAGATTGTTGCCAAGAGAATTACCGTAAATATCCGTACCTTATACAAGACGATACGAAGGCGAGTACGGAATTTCGGCAGTCCTGCACTGTCGCAGTTTTTTTACGGAGGGAGTAGATAATGATGGAGGGACAAGTACGGAACTGGCAGAAAGTACGGATTTCCGTAAAAATACGGAAGAGTGGAAGCACTGTATAACGTCCGTCTCCGATAGGACCGAGCCAAGAGGGAAGTCCGTCAAAAGTGCCTTTCCCAATTACACAACACAACCTCGTATCAATATTACATGATACACAATACTACAACAACACAGATTTAAAATCGACATGCCATAGCTAATTGCCACTGTGCAGCTCCCTGTTTTTCTATAGCTAAGAGTCACCATGTCTTTCTCAAGAGCACATCTTAATGAACACCCATCTAAATGCAGTGTCACCAATATAAACTCAAGCCATGTAGAATGAGAGAGAGCCCCTTAGCCACCACTCAGCCAAAACACATTCATCTCTATTTATTTTAGTTAACATTTTACGGCACTTGCAACACAATTAGGTCATATAAGTGCCGAGGATTAGAGGTATTATGAGAGAGTTAACAAACACAAAAAAGAAGGAGAGATAATGATTACAGATGTTTGATAGGAACCAGAGCACCTGCCAAAGACCCACATTTATTCATCTTTATACATAAACAGAAACAACAACACACACATAATATCCATACACGCAAGAGGTGTCCATACCTCTAAAGCAGCATCAAAGTTGTTGTCTGCCTGCTTCAAGGCTTCTGCCGCTGCCCCACGGGAGAACTCCATGGCTACTAGGGTATCATAGTGCTCC
>NW_004798695.1:37358-43637 GCF_000002075.1 Aplysia californica | reverse complement strand
GGGGGAAGAAGAGACGATTCATTAAGTTGTAATGCGTAAGGGCAACGTGCAGCAATGGACACATTGCTTGGGTTTTAGTCTAAATAATAAGAGTTTTATGGAATTCGCAACACAAACAGATCATACAAGTCCTGAAGATTAGACGTGTTAAAAGAGAGTAACAAAGAAAAGAAGGAGAAGAGATAAGTTTAGTTTAGTAAGAGTTTTACGGCACTTGCAACACAATAAGGTCTTATAAGTGCCGAAGATTAGAGGCGTTACAAGAGAGTAACAAACACAAAAAAGAAGGAGAAGAGATAAGAACAATAGATATTTGATGGGAAAGAAAGAGCAAATCATATCAAAGCCTCTGCCAACCACCCACTGGACGAGTTGTTGATATTTTACATGTAACGGAGACTTTCAATGGTTCGGATGCAGCACAGGCACAGTGAATAATACAAAGTGAATGTGAAGTACATGTCATGTAGCTATAGATGTCATGAAGTGTAGATGGGGAACAGATGTCATTGAAGAGCAGCTTTTTGTTTTTGTAAGAGTTTTATGGCACTGGCAACACAAATAGGTCAAATAAGTACCAAAGATTAAAGGTGTTAGAAGGGAGAAACAAACACAAAAAAGAAGGAGATTTAAAAATGTTTATTTAGTTTTACTGCACTTGCAAAACAAATAGGTTCTATAAGTGCTGAAGATTAAAGATGTTACAAGAGATGTAAAAAACACAGAAAAGGAGAAATGAGGACAATAGATGTTTGATAGGAAAGAAAGAGCAAAACACACCAGAGCTATGTAGCTATAGGTGTCATGAGGTGTGAATTTCGCACAGATGTCATTAAACAGCAGGTTTTCATTTTTTGAAAGAGTTTTACGGCACTTGCAAGACAATAAGGTCATATAAGTGCTGAAGATTAGATGTGTTTCTAGAGAGCAACATACTAAGAAAAGAAGGAAGAAGACCAAGGACGACAGATGTTTGACAGGAAAGAGGGAGCATACTGCATCAGAGCACTGATCAACCACCCAAACGTAAATGTGTGTTGTGACTTACAGTTGACCAGAGCGCGTTTTGCCCAGTTTCTTGGCCCGTACTCGTTGCTTCCATTCTTTCTTTACTCTCTGGTTGATCTCTTCTTTTTCCTGTGGGGCCAGGAAAGGCTATCAGCATTTCACACTTTCACCATATAAGCATAGAAAAGACGTTTTCCCCCAGTAACCATGGGGACAGCCCCCAACATCAAATTACTTTCCAAATTTTTTCCCCCTAACCAATCCAAGAGGAAACCATTCAAAGAAAACACAAGCGAAAATACAGAGACAGAGTGTCCAACTGCAACAGAGACAGAGTCAGGAGTAAAGTAAAGTTGTTCCCGCATCTGATCCGGACATTGGGGATTGCCTTGTTAGGGAGACAACTTCCTGGGCCTTCGGCATATTGTGGTAGGGTAGCCAGTTCCTTTCCACGCCGCCTTTACTTCCTTAACTCGAAGTCAGGTACCCATTACTGCTTGAGTCAGGAGTATAATGAGAAAAAAACCCCAAACAACAGCACATTCAAGATACGTCATCTTTCTATACAACTTAAAAATACACATGAGATGATGTATGTAACCTAAGACTAATAAATATGTTAAACAAAACAGAGAAACACACGACAGCACTTCACTTTACGCATTTTTATCTTGTTGTGCCTTATGGTACGTAACAATACATACATCATTGAGTAAAATTTCAGAATGCATGCGCTGCTATACATAGGCTTTGAATACATACACTACTATACAAAACCTTGGAATACAGGTGTATCACTACATAATCTCTAGATACACAATATTCAATACACGAAACTTCAGAATACATGTATACCGATACACCTGGCTTTAGAAAACATACATAAGCTACTCCATGTAACCTGAAAACACACATACATCAATGCAAACAACTTTGCAATGCACAATATGCAGCACTACATAACCTCACAATACATACATACATATGACACTATAATATATCAATGACCTCCAGCACAAACCATCTCCTGCTCAATTTCCCCCCCAGAAGCTTTCGTGCTATAATTAGCAAGGAAGCTCCATTTTACACTATGTCTTTTTATACTCAAGGTGTCAGATCAAAACAAATGTGCTGGACAGTCATGTGATCCAAGCATCTACATCCCGCTGCTAGTTTCGAGAAAATCAGATCTTTTCTTTTTCTCCGGTAAAAAATTTATGTCTCCTGACTTAGATGGTTAAGTTTAGTTTTAGTAAGAGTTTCACGGCACTTGCAACACAATAAAGTCATATAAGTGCCAAAGACTAGATGTGTTACAAGAGAGTAACAAACACAAAAAAAGAGAAGGAGAGATAAGGACGATAGATGTCTTATAAGAAAGGAGCAAACCACACCAGAGCACCCGCCAACCACCCACACTTAGATGGTTTAGTTTAGTTTTCGTTTAGTAAGAATATACCACACTTGCAACACAATTAGGTCATATAAGTGCCAAAAATCAGAGGTGTTACAAAAGAGTGACATACTAAAGCGAAAAGGAGGAGAGCAAAGAATGATAGATCTGATCTTTTGATAGGTAAGAAGGAGCAATCCAGATCAGACCAGCTTCTAACTACCCACACTTAGAGGGTTTGTGCACGAGGCCATTGATATCATGTAACCTGAGAACTGGGGCAGGCTATTAAACTCTACCTGTTTCTGTTTCATGATGTGGTCTACAGCCTGCTGAATGTTGCCGTTCTTGGCCCTGAGTCCCAGGCGAGCCTCCCTCTCTGTGAAGCCCATCAACATAACTGGAGGTGGAGAGAGAAATTACTGAATGTTACTTAGTTGAGAGAGAGTGAGGGAGAGAGGGAGGAAAGGATGGAGGGGCGGACAGACGGACAAAGAGACAGACAGAGAGACAGACAGACAGACAGAAGGACAGAAAGACAGATAAGGCTCCCTCTTTGTGAAGCCCATCACCAATTCTAAAGGCAGGGAGAGAGACAACAGAACGTTACTTAGTTGAGTGAGGAACGGACGAATGGACCGATGGAGGGACGGACAGACAGACACACAGACAGACAGAGAGGCAGATGAGCTTCCCTGTCTGAGAAGCCCATTACCATTACTGGAGGTGGAGAGAGATGACAGAATGTTACTTAGTTGAGCGAGGGAGGGAGGGAGGGGTGGACGAAAAGAGGGACAGACTAAGGGATGGAGAGACAGACTAAGGGACAGAGAGATGGATGGACGGATGGAGGGAGGGACAGACAGACAGATGGACAGACGGGGGGAGTGACAGACGGATGGACGGACAGACAGACAGACAGACAGACAGACAGACAGATCTCTCTCTCTCTCTCTTCTGGCCCTGTGGCTTCATAAACGGTCAGCGATGTCGACAGCACGCAGGAACTCAACACTTGCCCGGGGTCCTTAAAAAGTGCTGAAAGTGGGTTCTGAAATGTCCCAGCAGACGGGTTTTAGCACAATAGCTGGCGGGGCATCTCAGGAACACATGGTCCATAGTTTCGTCCTCCTCCTTTCAGGCTCGACAGGATGGATCTGGGTAGTCTGCTGCCGTATTTTTGTGGAGATATCATCTCAGCTTGGGCGATTTTCCACCAGTTCTCATTTGGGAGAAAAGCTGGCGGTCCTGTCGTCTGAGCGAGGCCTCAAGATGGTATAATGGCGGCTGGGCAAACAGCAGTTTGGGTTTTGCCTCTTTCTTCCACTTTGCGCGGGTTGATCGGTGGATGACGGCTTTAGCTGTTGAGAAATCGATTGGCGTGTCAATCTGGGTAAGCGCTGCTGCTTCTTTGGCGATGCTGTCAACTTCCTGGTTCCCAGCCAGTCCAGTGTGGCCTGGAATCCACTGTAAGAGGATGGAACATTCAGAGCGTTGACAGAGGGTGTGCGGATGCTGCCAGATTGAGCAGGCCACCTTTTCCGATTGGTTGGCAGGGCCGTACGAGAGGCGCATGACTGCTGACCTAGAATCAGTGTATACATGGATGCGTACACTGTTCGGAAGGCTGCCTGCTGTATGTAGTGCCACAAGCGTGTCCAGCGCTGTGTTGAGAGCTACAAGCTCGGCCCTGTAGCTGGAACAATACCGGCCCGCGGGTACACGTTGGTCGAGTTCGGTATCACCGGTCTTAGGGGAGCGAATGATGAGCCTGCAAGATGGTGCTCCCGCCAGCTGTTGCTGAGGGATGTCAGTCTACCAACCTACAAACCCAGACGACAGCTGCAGAACGCGTCGACCCACCTGGAACACCAGGACCTCAACAGACAGACAGATTGAGGAAAGGACATCGCCCTCCAACCACCTGCTGCGATTACTTTGAAAGACAAACAAACAACAATCAGACTGGATCGAAGTATTCAAATGCTAAACAGTCTTTTACAGATACTTTAAATATATAAAAAGCTTTTAAAAAAGATCCAACCCATCTAAACTGTAGTATGGATCAACAGTCATCCCTCTAGCTGAACTACAAACCTTCATTGAGTTTATCTGGATCCACATGAAGTAGACTTAGGACAAACTGGGCCTGTGGAGGACACAAAATACACTGGCAATGACGCACTAGTACAGGGATAAATAATACAAATGACACTGACGACACCCTCAATAGTATACAAGTAAATAGATCACAGACACAAGAGTTTATATATTAGGATGACACTGTCTAAGAATTCAATCTAAGACAACTACTTTTCTTCTCAATAAAGGGTGAAAATCTTTTTAAAAGACGCAATCAGGTCATAAAAGTGCCAAAGATTTGAGTTTTTTAAATAATTTTTTTTTGTAAGTGTTTTATGGCGTTCGCAACTGCATAAGTTCATATGAGCGCTCGGGACACACCAAACATTTTCAAGTAGTAGGAAACTTTTGAATTTTGCCCAGGCAGCGTCCGAAGCCTACTTTTATCGATTTTGGACCACCAAGGGATCTCTAACTAGCACAACTTGCACACAGGACCTCCGAGATTATTCGTCCTTGTCCTAGAAGGCTAGGTGTAGATCTTTCGTACCAGAAGATCAGGGGTGAGTAGAGGTGGGCAAAATCCGGATAAACTATAAAGATAACCGGATAATTCTCAATGAAACATTTTCCGAATTCAGACTCTTTTAACTCCCTTTCCTGACCCGTTTACCGAAGTGGGTGCACCCATTTGTTGAAGTGATGCTAACCCGTTTGTCAAAGTGGTTCTAACCCATTTGACGAAGCGGTTCATATCATATTAATTGCAGAAGAGGTGCACTAACATATTATCCGAATTTTGCTAGAGCGACTCATTGCCCAGCACTGGGGGTGAGGCTGAAAGACAGCATTAAGAAGGAGCCAAGGAGTAGTAGTTGAAGGGCTGCAGAAAGAGTCAAGAGCCTAGTGGAGAGGGCAAAGAGGGTGAAGGGGTGGGGGAAGAAAGTGGAGACGAAAGCAGACAACAGAATGTTGCAAGAGAGATGGAAAGAAGGTGAAAGGAGACAATTTTAGAGAATAAAATTGTTCGGTCATCACCGGGAATCGAACCCGGGACCTTTGAAAGAGAGGCGAACACATTAACCTCTAGGCCACGAGAGCCCCCCTATAGATGTTTGATTTGAAAGAACGAGTTAACTACACCAGAGCACCCGTCAACCACTCATTGGTAGCAATCTTGAACCATTTTTACTGCACCTTGTCCGTAATATCACTTACTCGTCCCAGAAGGTTGCGAGCCTGACTGAGTTGACCTTGGTGGAAAGCCACGATGCCTTGCAGCAGATAGAGACGCATGAAGAGTGCTTGTTCTGTGCCAGTGCCACCCTGAGGGGGGAGGGGAGGGATGAGACATAGAAGTGTTAGTTTTAGTGAGAGTGTTACGGCATTTGTAGCACAATAAGGTCACATAAGTGCAGAGTTTTTAGTTTTAGTAAGAGTTTAACGGTGCTCACAACTGCACAAGGTCATATGAGCGCCAGAAGATAAGAGGTGTCACAAGAGAGTAACAAACATAAAAAATGAGGAGGGGAGATAAGGATGATAGATATTTGACAGGAAAGAAGAAGCAAACCCTACCAGAGCATCTGCCAACTGCCCACAGTAAGAGTTTTACGGCATTTGTAACACAATAAAGTCATATAAGTGCCGAAGATTAGAGGTGTTACAAGAGAGTTACATTCACAAAAAAAAACGAGGGGAGATAAGAAGGATGATAAGTGTTTGAAAGCAAAGAAAGAGCAAAACACTTCATAGCACCTGCCAGCCACCCATTGGGGAAGAGAGTGGGTTGGGGG
>NW_004798695.1:34785-37222 GCF_000002075.1 Aplysia californica | reverse complement strand
GGGGGGGTAACATGGAAAGGATGCATGGAACTATGTCCTGCTAGTTTTAGTTTTAGAAAAGAGTTTTACGGCACTTGCAACACAATAAGGTCATATAAGTGCCGAAGATTAGAGGTGTTACAAGAGAGTAACAACAAACGTAAAAAAGAAGGAGGAGAGATAAGGACGATAGCTGTTTAGAGGAAAGAAGGAGCAAACCACACCAGAGCACCCACCAACCACCCACACTATGTCCTGCCTTGCAAACATAGGTAGAGGAGGAGAAAAAGGGGGGGGGAGATTTTGGGCACACTTTGAAACAAGGAGGAGAGTAACGGGGATGGGGAGTGACATGGAAAGGATGCATGGAACAACCATGCTTTAACTAGTGGCACAAGGCTGAGAAAAAAAGGCATGGTGTCCTGCGACTTGCAGCCTTTCTTGAGTATCCTGTGAATAGTGAGTTGTTGGGGTTTTTTTTTGGGGGGGGTTTTAGTAGAGGCTTTATGGCGCTCGCAAATTAACAAGGTCCTGTGAGCGCCAGAAGATTAGAGGTGTTACAAGAGAGTAACAAACATGAAAAAATGAAGAGAAGCGGAGATAAGGACGATAGATGTTTGATAGGAAAGAAGGAGCAAACCACACCAGAGCAAAAGAATAGTGTAATGATCATTCAGTGCTGGGGGAAAAAGCTGAACAGACAGACAGAAATAATAAAGGGTAAAGTTAAAAAGTAGGACCTGTCAGCAGCACCCTCCAGACACCCACTGCAAATGGTGTCGGTCTGATTGTTTGTTTCTTTTTTAGTAGAGATTTTACGGCGCTCTCAACTGCATAAGGTCATATGAGCGCCAGAAGATTAGAGGTGTTACAAGAGAGTAACAAACATAAAAAAGGAGGGGAGATAAGGACGATAGATTTTTTATAGGAAAGAACGGGCATACCACACCAGACCACCCGCCAACCACCCACATTTATTTTTTTGGTGTGAACTCATCAGTTTGTTTGTTTGTTTGCATGTTGTAAATATAAAGTGAAACACAAACATACAGATACATGACAAGATCAGTTGGACTTAGAAAAGTGAGAAGAAAAGGCATGGGGGAAAAAAGTGCAAAGGAAGACTCCAACAGCACCACTCTCAAATGACCTTTCTGAGGAGGAAGTAGGGGGAAGGGAGGTGGCATCTACTTTGTTTGTTCTAAAGGGTAAACAGTAGTAAGTCAGGAGGTTAAAGTTCAAACCTTGATGGCCGTCAGCCTTTCCATCTGCTCCCCATAGCTGAGTTTGAAGCACTCTTCACTCTTGTGGAGTCGACTTTCTGAGATGGAGAGAGGAGGGTAACTGAGAGTCGAGGGAACTTGTCTGCACATAAAACACACAATCTGTTACATAAAGGCACAAGCATGCACAAACACAAACACACACATGCAGAAAGATAGACAGACAGACACACACACACACTGATACTACCCACAGAAACACAAGCACAAATGCACATATGTGGAAACACGGATAAAAACAGATGCACGGACAAATGGATGCACACATATGAACACAAACAAAGAAAGACATGTGTTACATAAAAGAACTGAGAACCACATAAACAGAAACATTTTAATGCAAAAAAACAATATTATACCCACCCACTCACATACTTAAAAAGACAGACATATATACAAACATAGACACACACACAAATACTTTCACTGACACATAATATACAAAAACACCTACAGACATACATAAACATACACTCAGGTGCAAACACATATTTACACATTCATACACAAAATTACACACACAAACAAACAGATTCACTCATACAAACACAGACAAATAAATGCAAGCATAGATATATATACACATACAAGCACACCATGTAAATTTGGGTAATATCTCAAATACCAATGCACTTTACACCTTCTATTACCCCAGTAGATCCTTGAACACTCAGAAACATTCTCAGCTTCCCTGGAAGCATGCAGTGCAAGCTGCGAATTGCATGTGCTCAAACACTAACTAAATGGCAAGATCTTTCGCTGTCTTTAGCCGGGTACCCATTTTAACTTGGGTGAAGAGAGGAAAATTTATGTAAAGTGCTTTTCCGAAGGTCACAACATATGGCTCCTGACCAGAATTTTATCCCATGACTTTACAGTTGCGAGTCCGAGAGCCTAACCACTAGGCCATGGACACCATCAAAGTGGGACAACGACTATGACTTTGGTGCACGTGACGTACCTGCGTCAGGCAGTTGCTCCAGGTTCTTGAGTAGGAAATAGCACCATACAACATCCAGACACAAGATGGCGTAGTTGTCGACCGTTTTGAGGATCTCAGCCCTGCACTTGCTGAAAGTGTGACACATATGGGGAGTATTATTGCAAACTGCTAAATGCATGTCTCATTAAGGCAAATAACCACACACATATCTGGAGAGAGAAAGGGGAAGGGG
>NW_004798695.1:20320-33815 GCF_000002075.1 Aplysia californica | reverse complement strand
AGAGAGAGAGAGAGAGAGAGAGAGAGAGACCTTTGTTTTATTCTTCTTTTCTCCCCCCCCTCCCCCAACCATCTCCCCACTTTTCCAACACTACCCACCTGAACTCTTCATCAGCCTCCAGCAGCAGGGGTAGAGCCAGCGTGACTTTCTTCTCCTTCAGCGCCGAGCGACCCTTCTCGTGCAGTGTCATGGCCACAGTTAGGGCCTGTTATGGAAACACAAAAACTACAGCTACATCCGTCTTACTTCCCTCTCTCTTCCTCTCCTCTTTTCTTCTTCTGTCACATTCTTAACAGTCTTCTGAAAATTTCACTCCTTCAAATTTTTGCTCAGTCGGGAATGACTGCTCTCCTTACATTTCAATTGCAAGGCATTGTGGTGAAATCAGGTGCTTGTTAAAATAATGATACCAAAGAAACGGACATTTTTTCGCTTGTTGGGTAAATTATATAAATTTTTTTCTCTTTTCGCAGTGGCAGGGCTCAGCACCTTTCAACCCACTTAAAAACACATTTGAGTATGGAAATTACCAAAAAACGTTGATCAAAGGCACAAAAAAAAAGTAAATTTGCAATTTCTAAGGATACTCAAGCTTTAGGAGTCACCAAACATTGGTGGTCATTTTCTTGCTGATTTCACCTCTGGCACAAGGTGACCCACACCATCCTCCTCCTTTAATCCCAATTATCTCAACTTCTATTTAAAATAGAAGAGTCTTCTTTCATCAAAAGCAAGACAAATGAAAAAGCTTTTAGATTAGCAGATTATACTAATAACTCCATGTCCCCAAAAAATTGATGAGTACCTGCTTCCACCATTTCGTGACACAAATGAAATTGAAAGTACTCTCGACATTTCTTATGGATATCAAATAAATCTGAGTTGTGACGTCACCTAGGAGTCATCACATCAAGTCAGTGCTATCAAATCATTGTCATAAAACAGAGTTAGTATCCCCATCCACTCACTTTCTTTTCATCTTTGGGCAGATTTATCGGCTGTCCCTTTTGGTCTGCAATCTGAACATCAAAATGCTCATCATCTGGGGAAAAACATACAGCATTGAGTGATCCTTCATTGGGAAATATACACATTCCAGATACACAACTCATTTCTGATATTGTTGAGTGCTAGGCCCACTAGCTCTAGACACAATAGTCATAGCATTTTACACTGGGTCTGAAACCTCCCTTGTAAGGGTAACAACCTGTGCTATAATTAACATATACAATTCATACATACACACAACACATCTATCTATTCCTCCCTCACTCACTCGTCCCTTGATTTGCATCATCAAGGGGAACTGAACCCTGAAGATACTGAGAATTTCCTTTCCGTCCCTAAGTCTGGCATCCCATTGAGAAGTTTTTTGCTGACACCCCATCCATTCTTTAAATGCAGTATATAAACATGTGCAAACACATGCACACACACAAAATCATAAATGTATACACTCACAGCCACACAGTTTGAGTAAAGTAAGGGAAAAAAAGAAGCACATTGATACAATAACAATCATTTTCAGCTACCAAAAACAAACAGAAAACAGAAATATTAAGAGCTAAACAAAATCTGCTAATGCCATCCTTCGATTACTTGCACATCTGAGTACATATATACACAGAAACACAAATAACATCATTATTATCCCTGCCTTTCTCACTCTGCATCAATAGGCCATGAACAAACACTTTCCACCTTTCCATATGCTGGGCTAGACTCTCGCAACTCTTCACCAGGTTCCAGGTGCCCTTCCCCTCGATCCCCTACCCTTTGGATTCCAATACAACATTTTCTTTGTTATGCAGCTGCCTGGCTTCCTGAGAGTTTGTCCAATCCATAGCCACCGCTTTCTTCCCTCTTCATCTCTGACTGGGCTCTGTCTAGTTCCTCTTAACACTGTAGATGACACTGAAACACAATGACATAGATACACACACATGCCCCTCACCATCTCCCCTATTAGATAACAGCTCAGCAGCTCGACGTGTACGTTTCACTTGAGCAAACTCTGAGTCCTTCTGGATCACGTTGGCCTCCGAGACTGTCATACACATGGCCATGAGGTCACTGCCGTTCTGAAAAAAACCCAAAAAAAACAGAAAGACAAGGGTGAGACAACGACCTTGAGATGAGACCTAGACCTACATTTGGCGGTGGGAAGTTTGGACACACGTGGTGAGAGACATGGTTATAAGATATAGAAGAAAAGAGTAGTAAAACAAAAGGTGATACAACCGGTGAGGTGAATGGTGAAATGAGGTGATACAGATGGTGAAATGAGAAATGATACAAGGTAGAGGACATGGAGTAAGACAAACAGGCAAAGGGAGAGGAGACAAACAAAGGAAAAGACACCAGTTAGACAGAAGCAGGAAGAGAGGAGTACACTCACAGACAGACAGATGAGTCAACAAGTGATGAGGGGTCCTGGCAGCAAGATGGGGAGGGAACAAGGACGGAATGAAGAAAGTGATGCAGGAAGAGTCGAAACATTAAAAGAAGTTTAGTTTTAGAAGAGTCTTACTCCACTTGCAGCAAAATAAATAAGTCCTTAAGTACCAAAGATTAGAGGTCTTATAGAGAGTGACATACAAAGAAAAGGAGAGGAGATTTTTGTTTTAATAAGGGGTTTTATTGCACTTACAATACAGTAAAGTCATATAAGTGCCCCAGAATTAGAAGCGTTACAAGAGAGTACCAAACACAAAAAATGAAGAAGAGATTATGACAATAGAAGTTTGATAGGAAAGAAAGCGCAAACCACACCAGAGTACCCGTAAGCCACCTACATAAGAAGAAGAAGAAGACACAGTTCTCTTCTTCTTTCTTTTCCAAACATAAAAACACACAAAATGTAAACATACATCCATACAAATCACACTACCACTTTGTTTTAATCGTCAGGCCCTGTTTTCTTTGCTTCTGGAATATACTGCACACAACTCAAATTGGCTCTAACAGGCAAAATTATTGAAACAACTTGTTTCTTACAACGGTTAATTTTGTTGGTTTTAGTAAGGTTTTATGGCGCTCGCAACTGCATAAAGTCATATGAGCACCATGAGGTGGATGTCAACAGAGAAGTCTAAACGGGGAATCAGGATTACTCTGCTCACCTCTCTAGCCTCAACAGCACAAAATCTGCTTCAACTATCAAGACATCCCGGAATTAGCAGTTCACAAGAGAGTGACAAACATACAAAAGAAGTAGAGGAAAATGATGATAGTAAGGATGAGGAAAGAAAAAGCAGCAGTTCCCGCTATGTTGTTACGGCACAGTATGAGCATGACAGTGATAAATCAGCCCATTTACAATACAACTGTGCATAGGAACATGTCAATATCCCCCCTTTGGGAATGGCGTAAAGACACTTAAGCAGTAGCACTGCCCTTGGGAGGGGGAGGGGGCTACAAGAGTTTAACTGTGATTGTGGTTTTAAGTATTTTAAAGGGTTGATTGACATAATGTAGATCATTTAAGAGATGGATTATTTCGACCCTGCCAGTCAGGGCCAACACTGGCTGAGTGATGCAACATTTAGGCAGACAGCCGAAATACTCCATTAAAAAAATTCCAAGCTATGGAATCACTCATCATGTCTTCTGCATGCCATGATGAAGAGCCAAACTGCTTCACCACAGATCGCGGCTAGTTAAATTGTTGTTGGGTGTAAAACATCTGCAAGAACAATTCCAACAAAATTTTCTTTTGTCACAATGGTTCATATCAACAAGATAACCACACACACACACACACACACACACACACACACACACACACACACACACACACACACACACACACACACAGACACAGTACACACACACATACACACACACACACACACACAAACAATCACACATGCATAACACTGCATGAATAGCCAACAATGGGACATAAGAAACGTCTCCTCACTTTGACCCCCTGATTGCTGAGCGTTTTCTCATCTGCAATCACTCGACCACGACAAATCAGCTTGAGCAGGGACTGAGGAACATCAAACTTGGCAGCAATCAACTCCTTCAGATCTGAACCTCGGATGTCCAGACTACATTCTACAGGCACCAACTTGCGCGGTGAACGCTGTTGATGAAATTGTAAGTATAAGAAAGGTAAATAACAGTTCTGAAATCAGCTACCATCTGAAATGTAACACCTACAATCAAAACTAGAAATCACAGATAGCTTGTACAATATGCCATACCTCGACAGAACCAATATATTTCCTTTGTATTGGCAACACTGTTTTCTAAAACACCCATTCAGATTTGTCAAACAGCTCATCTTGAAAAACACTGTCAAATTTTCTCTCATCATAGTCCTGAATTCAAACTGCCCTGATCACACGATGGGAAACAACACGCCCATCATCTAAGAGAGTACCAGGTTACATGAGATTACCAGGGTCATCCTCCACAAAGTGTGATACACTCACTGCTGATTTCGAGATGCATCATCATACATCATTTGTAGTTGAGCTGCATTGTCATGTGAGAGAGGGTGCTATGTTGTGGTGTATGATATGATCAAAGTTCAAAGATAGAGAGAGTACAGTGTGAGCTGCATTGGTCTGTATGGTGTGTGAATCACAGTTGTGTACATGAGTATGTGTGTGTGGTTGTTTGTTAAACATGAAGGTATGGTCAGGGGCGTTGTTACACATATTATACAAGAGGGGTGGGTGGCCTTCTGTGTACAGTGCTGGTTACATCGTCAAGATTGTGATTTGATGTAAGAACAATCTAATTTTAGTCATAAGGTCCATCAGCAGCACTCTCTTCCTTTCACATAATTTGACACCATACGAGATGCATGCATTATCCATCCTTTAGCCTCTTATCAAAGCCGGGTACTTTTCATGATGGCTGAGAAGAGAAAACTTAATTGTCAGACAACAGAAACTCAGTGACAAATTTTTGCAGAGATTGACAAGAAGTCCTGCACTAAGACGGGCATTTGTCAGAGATCTCCAAATCATTGCTTTCCATGTTTCTTAAAAATCTATATAAAATAGAAAGCAACAACATTGGATGCGAACTAAGTGTGCTTTGCCAAAATTAAGGATATAAAGCTGGTATTGTAACATATTACCAGCAAGCATGTGCCATGTCTCTTCCTATCTCTGGTCCTATCCTGATACAAAAGCAGATGAAATTGCAAAGGAACTTCACATGCAACACAAGAAACACAGCATTACTCAAACAGCTGTGTGAAGCGAATCCACAAAAGAAAATCCTTATCAGTGATTTATTTTCCAACCATTGTACTGTCATAGTTACTTCCTTTGATTTTCTTCAAATCTCTTAAAATTTTTGTTTTATCACTTTTCCTAAAATATTATAGTTGTGTTGAACACATTTCTCAATCCTCGACATGTTTCAGTTTTCTCCTCCGTGCTTGACAACAACTATTATAAAAAACACATTAGATTGTTGTTCAAAAATGAAGATGTCCTGAGTAGGTCAAGACAAAGATAAAACAAAAGAGAACCCAAAAAGTCCCCTCATAGCTCTCTGCCCAACATACTCAGCCAAAGAGTCAAGGTGCAACACTGACCTCTGTGGGGAGCTGACAGGTGAGCTTCACTCTGAGAGTAGCCAGCCCCTCTGCCTGAAACTTGGCCCGTTCCTCCAGGCGGGTCAGGGCACGGACCCGCAACTCTTCCAGCGCTTGTGCAACTTCCAACTGCGGAAACTTGAACTCCTCACTGTACTGACTGATTAGCATCTGAAGAGAATACACAAAATATCATGTAGACATTTAGCGTTAAAGACAGGTACCTATCGGTCCTTTCCTGTGGAGCCGGAAGTCTCGGTCATATATTTTTTTTTGCAAGTCAACAGCCTTACAGCTCATCTAGGCTGTTCCTGTTTTGGCACAAGGATTATCATCACTAATGTCCGTATTGAAAATGGATACTAATATTTGAAGAATGATTCTTAGCTTCAGTAAGAGGACACAATGACATAGAGACATGGTTTTGAAAGGATTGTTGTATGTTGAATGGGACGGTATGCACGAAAGGTGTCATTGTGTTAGCTATTGGGTTTTTGTTTTTTTAACTCTTCATCTCCGGCAAGCCGCTCTCAGAGGTTTGTTATGAGCACTGCTGTGCCAGTGACCCACTGGTAGCAGCTCAGGCACATTGCTTTACAATGACTTCTACGTCAAATTAGATTTTTGCAATTGCTGAAAATGGGTCTCTTTTACCGGGAGTATTTTCATTAGATCTATTAAAATAGGTTCTCTTGTTTTGACTTAATGATCAATTTAGTGATGTATATATGTCACTTTTAAATTTTGCACCAAAAGAGGGCCCAAGCATTATTGGTTTACACCAGACAGGTGCTAAAGAAGTATGTTAGCTCTCTCTATAGGGGACATAATTCTTGTAAAATATAGGCCCAATTGTCCAACATTGATGTCATCTAAAATTCACACACATAAGCTAAATTCGTACATAGCGAAAGGTCATTGATTTCCCATGTGCAGAATATAAGAGGTTAAATTACAATTGTTTGGCAAAATGAACAGACCTCTGGTACTTCTCCTTTCTCCGAGCTCCCATCTTGTGTGTAAGGTGGAAGCCAAAGTTTAATCTTGTCTGCATTGAGACGTTCACGCAGTTTGGTGAACAGAAGATCTCGACCCGGCGAGTCCATGATCCCTAAGATGGGCAAGGAGAATATATATCATATTGTATTAGGTGTTTGATTTTCACATGATATAATTCCAGTAGCCACACAAAATATAGCTGTTTACATTGAAATGAAGAAATCATTTATAAGCAATAGAAAGGATGCATTTCCTTCATTCTTATGCTTATCCCAATTCCTAGCTCATTAAAAACTCCCAAAGTAAACCATGACTTTATACTAATTTTTATTCGACAGAATCCAAAAGTTGAAGCTCTTCTTACTTCTGTAAGCTGATTTGTGTAGAAAATAGAACAATTTACATCACAACATAAAAGGAAACTCTATAGCTTGTTTCACTTTCGAATGTTCATGTTAAAAAAAATTCTACCTCATTTATTAAGTTGCCATTTTCACTTTGTATGGCAATCCTTAGGCCAGCAACCAAACAAATGTGAGGCATCACGGTTAAGACCGGCACTCGTCAAAATAAGGAAATAATTTTTTTGACAGATAGGCTATTTTTTTTCTAATTTTTCTTTTTGGGCTCAACACCTTTTACGTCCATTTAAAAACACATTTTCCTGTGGAATATTCCTGAAAAACATTGATTAAAGGCACAAACAACGTAAATTGTCAGTTTGCAAGGACTCTTAAGCTATGGAAGTTACCATATTTTTGCGGCCATTTTCTCATTCATTTTACTTCTGAAACCAGGCAACCCTGTCCTTCAATTGCAAATATTTGGACTTCAATGCAACATGGATATTTTTTTTACCAACTGGAAGGCAAATGAACAGGCTTTAAGATATATACCAATAACCCCATATCCCCGAAAATTGACGAGTGCCTGATTCCACCACATCGTGACACAATAAACTTTTTTCCAAAAATCTTGACTGAGAAATCAAAAAGCTTGTCCTTTGGCCAAAATGCCCTTTGGATGCATACACAGGACCCGCAATCAGTGGTTTACATTCATTTGCTGTTGCTCATTTTGAGCAGACAGCAATCCTGCCCTTTCATATTTCAGTGTAATTAACTTGAAAATTTCCCCCCCAAGACCATCTGGACATCTCCATGTGAGTCTCCAAAAGTAGGCTACTCACCTATTTGTTGGACCGAGTCTCACAGGCATACATTTTAGTGTGGTGTTGATAAAAACCAGGTAAAACCTTTTCAATGTTTTAAGTGCTGTACGATGAAAGTGAACGCGTATGTAAGATATCTAGTCATATATTCCCAAACAACTAAAAGCAAAAGTGTAAAAGGACATTTAAAAGGTAATCTCCTTGTTTGTTTGTTTGGTAAAGTGTTTTGCGGCGCTCGCAACTGCATAAGGTCATATGAGCGCGCAGGAAACACCTAATATTTTCAGTTGGTAGGAAATTTTAAATTTTGCCCGAGTGGCGACCGAAGCCTACTCTTATCGATTTTAGCCCACCAAGGGATCTTTAACGTCCACAACTTGCACACGGGCCCTCAGAGATTTTTCGCCCTTGTCCGAGAAGGCTAGGTGTAGATCTTTCCTAAGTTTATTGTTGACAAAGGAAGCCATAGTCAGAGTGTGTTTGGTGCTGAGCTTGCTATATATTTTGCACAGCATAATATCAGTTATCACTACACTGTGTAGACAAACAATTGTCCAGGCTACAAAACAACATTAAGTTCTCTTTTTTACTAATGCCCCAAATTAGATTTACTTAAAACAGCAATAGAAGGAACTTAAGTTTAAATGCTGTAGATGGTCTACTTTAGTTCTTTAAGAAAAAAAAGTTTAATACTGACATAAGGAAACACTACTTGTTTGGTATAATAATAAAAATAAGTGAACATAAGAATGAAAAATACAGTTTCCTGTTCAAATGTCATTACGGAAAGTTTTGCTCGATTTTTAAAATACTAGTAGACCTACATGTATCCATCATTTGTTTGGTTGAATAGCTTCAGTGATTTCCTACACCTAATGGAGGAAAAACTTGAATTTGTTTCTATGGCTCATCTTGGTTTAATTTAAAGCCAAACTTTGGGCTTTGGGGGGGGGGGAGGATATTGAGATTCGGGAGGAGAGGAAGGGTGGGGTGATTGGGAGGTTCCCATGATGGCCGGCCGTCGTTATTCGGACTCGGGTCCGGAAAAAAGGAAGTGTCTTCGTTCTATAGATCTAACGTTCAGTGCTTCCAATTTTCCGCCATTTTTTCGTTTCCCCTACACCTTATCTGCCTCATTGATACGCCCCCCCCCCCCCCTCCAACGTTTCCCACTTTCTTTGTTGTAGAAAAAGGTAAAATTGAAGATTAGCAGACCACCTGGCATATTATGAGCTGTGTAAAAAAAAAAAAGACCAATTCGTTCAAATACACAAGCCTGTGTCATATCGATTGTTTACCAAGAAAAAGTTGTGTTGCTGTGTAGAGCTGAGCATACGGCAACTTTTGATTCCATAGACCAGCGCACAATTCATTACGTAGATCTACGTCAAGACTAGCTTATTATTGTAATAATAATCAGTTGCCGGGGGGAAAAAGACCGACGCTTATGCGACGTTCACAGCTCGGACCGATAGTGCCCCCCCACCACCCTCCCCGACACGCACACAGCCACACGTGTGCAGGCCGCCCATCAGACCCCGACACATGCTAACGAGCCATCTTTAATTGCTTCTGATGACCTCTTAATAAATAAACATTTATTAGAAGCGCTATAACTTTTCAGGCCGGCCTCAAATTCATCATAAGATTAAAACTCGGCTCCTGCACAAAATGCCTTTTTGCCCGAAGTGATCCCGGTCTCTACCCAGCCTGAGGCGAGTCACGAGTGAGGCAGGACAGGAAGCCGTTTTCACGAGTCACAGGAAGTCGGAAGTGATGTCATGCTGGACAAGAATCAGAGTCCGAATAACATTTTTTCATATTTAGACTCGAGTCCCAATAATCACTTCGTCCCATGATACCACATCTTTTCATAAGTTCGATAGGCCCTATAGATCTACGCTTTGATTCAGTCAATAAGAAATAAACCACTTCGTACATAAAGCGCTGATGAAGAAATAAAAGGGGTTTTTCGGGTTCTTTTTTTAAGCCTATATCTCTATCTCTATCTATTAAATAATACATTTGTTTGTAGATCTAGTTGTAGAAAGAAAGCTGTATTATTGCTATTTAGTAACCTAGATAGTACGCCACGGCGCCCATGTAAAAAAAAAAGTTCACAAGGACCAAGCCGATCGCCTATCGCGTATGAGGGAGAGAAAACATGCCTAGCCCATTGCTTTAGCTTGAATTCCTTCACACAACTCGCCCACTGAAACATGGCGGACGCCGCTGTCAAATGTGGCCATCGCGCAGCAAGGCGAGAGAGGGGCGTACTGTATCTAGTGCCTATAGTGTACATCTATGTGATTACCCGAGACTTCCTTTATGCCAGAATGGCGCATGACGTCCTTTCGATGTTTCATTTTCTTTTTTGTCGCCTTACAACAATTACTATTACATCTAGATCTAGAAAACATTATTAATTATGTAATTACTGTGATAGGACTTTCCTTACTTAAATTTATCATTTATGGCACTGGGTACCACTGTGACAAGAGGAAAATTACGTTGTTAAACGTATCTTGTGGATTTTTGCCATGCAACTCTCTCCACATATGAATGTTGTTGGGTTTTTTGTTGTTAGCGTTTTACAGCGCTCGCAACTGCATTACAAGGTCATATATGAGCGCGCGGGACACCCTCACATTAGGACCAGTACCATATTTTTTCATAGAGTGTCTTTTCGCATTTTAATATGACCTATTTTTTAAAATAAAAATATCAACAAATGTATTTGAGCAAATGACTCCAAAAATACAAAATTTAAATAGGGCCAGGAAACAATTTTACAGAAAACTTTCAATTTAACATAATTACAAAATTGCTCTTCGGATATGGTGGTCCCGACATTTGTGACAGGGAAATAACCTGGAGAAAGTCTAGAATCTAGTTTTGACCCAAACCGACAATTACTTCTGGTTCTAAACAATTACTTTTTGATGCGAGGGTCGATATGGATAAATAGCCTATCAAACCTAGAATCTTAATTGCAAAACATCAAATCGTGGTCAAATTCATGCCCACCTGAAACACCCCATGTTTTTGGGGTTTTTTTAGGTCAGAAACCCCCCTTGCCTTGCCTTGTTAAAAACAAGTTTATAATTTTACAGCTCGTTTTGTAAGCTAGATTTAGATCCAGGCTACAGCACTGATAACAAGAGTCTACCTACCAAGAGGTTGAGCCAATTAAAAAAGTGTCCTCAAAATTCGGAGGCGCACTCTCCGCAAATGCGCACCCTTTGAGAACAGGGGTTACCCTACTTGTGTTAAAAAATTCAAAAGTGAAAGTAACAGGTTTGTTGAATAAATTTTTTATTAAGAATTCAAATTTTGGCAGAACGCTTTTTAAAAATAGTTACGCTGACATAAAACCTCTTCCGGAGGATGGGGCGACTGTTTTCTTCGTTTAATTTGACTTTAGAATGAGTGGCGAGAGGTCATTAAAATTAAAAAAAAACTAAAACTCTGCACTGAACGAACCCGAACAGCTGATGAACAGCAGTCGATCTGCGCACGCAAGGAGGTGCTATTCCTATTCTTCTTCTGGAGAAACGAAAGAGAGCTTCAAAACAGACTGCAGCACCATCTGAAGCAAAGAGCGAACTTCCGGCGGACACTTTTTGGCTGAGTGGACCATCTTGTTATACTATCTTTGCTGATAAACATAAAACATTGATGCCGACTATACATCAGTATCGATATCCAGTAGGCCTACACAAAAGTCGGGACCATCATATCCAAGGGAGAGCCAAAAAAATTATCTGAAAACAAAATCATCTAATCTAGATCTAGAATCTAGATTCTCTAGATCTAGATCTATTCTAGATCAACTAATCTAGATCTAGATCTAGATCTAGATCTAATCTAGAATCTAAATTAGTTCTATCTAGATCAGATCTCTAGATCTAGATCTATAGAGTCTAGATCTAGATCTAGATCTAGATCCAGGCCTACCTTCTTCCAGTGCAGTGAGTGAAGTGAATGCTTAGAAACTTCTAAAACGTTCAATAAAACTTTATATATCTAGATCTAGATCTAGAGGTCCTTTTCAACCAAGTCAACAAGTCAACCAATGCACTGCAGTCTTTGACGTATTTAACAAAGAAATGAAAGAATCAGATTAGATCTAGATATATCTATATTCTCCTCGACAGCCCACAGATCGTCGTCAAATCTGCTTTCTCAGGGCATCTTCCTGTGAGTGGGATTTCCCTAACTTCATGTAAACACGGGCTGTTCTTTCTGAGTTACCTCTAAGTCAAGTTAAAGAAGAGTAAGAATCTATTTTTGGTAGGCTAGATTCTATTCTGAGACTTTTGCAATACCGTGAGATGTAATCAGTCAGGACACTGTGAACTGTAGCGGTGGCGTCATTTATACATTAAGGGCTAAAATCACAATGATGATCTAAGGCTTAACGATCAGATACAACGACGTCCATGAGTGTGCCTGAGGACTGAAGAACGGACACACAATGAGAATGAGTACGCAAAAGGCTAAAATTATGTTATCAGGACATTTCGTTTCAGAACCTTGCCAGGTGAGTACGTAAACAATTGTTGTTTTTGGTTTTCCATTCAGTTCCATGAAATTATTCGCATAATAACTATTCAATGTTTGTTGTGTATACAAAAGTACTTCTTTCACGTTGCTTTTTATAACTTTGTCCTAGAACGGCTGCTCTCGATTAAGATCTAGATCTAGCTGCTCTGTAAGGTGTAGATGTAGATTATAACAGTTTTTCTTCAAAGCTGGTTTGCAGAGATCCCTTTTCACCCTTGCTCTGAGGTTTTGTACGAGGACGTCGGAGATCCCGACCTGGCCCTGGCCTTGACATTCACCCGTTAGTTGTAAGTCAGGCAGAGAATGGCTACTTTCTGTATCACCACGAGATTGAGCAGGCTTGCTCGACAGTTGAACAACTCTTCTTCATGTTTCCGAAACATTTCTGTTATAGAATCAAGCCCTCCTAGCCCTCACGTTTGTTTCATTTGTCAACGGTGAGACTGAAAATTAGCACACATCGTTGTCACAGACAGAACTCGTTATTTTTTTTGGTTATAAACTTAGTGTCTTTTGACCACTTTTGTCTGGAACAGTTAAAGTTTAAGTGTTGGCCTAGGGTGGGTTGGGGCAACTTCGACCTCGGGCCAAATTCGACCGATCACTCTACTCGCCTTCTTTGTTAACCAAATATTCGTCTGCATTCTCCGTACACCATGTAGTATGAAATGATTTGTCGAGTTGATTTCATTCAGAAGCTATTTTTAACCGCATTCGTATAAATCTGAAGTGACTCTTTTTGTCAAGAACCGCGATTCTTCAAACGGACAAACGGCTAGGTTCCCACCGCGAACATTTCTTGGTCGAAACAACAGTTTGACACATTTTGCCTGCATCAAAACTTTCAGTTTTCGTCTTTGCTGACAACACAAGAAGATCAAAACAGGAACTATTGAAGAGATTATACATTGTACTTATTCATTAAATTTTTAAACACCATTTGGCTTTTTATATACATTATTTATTGACTGAAATGTTTTTTTCACTGGTGTGCCCAACTTCGACCGGGGGTTGGCGTAATTTTGACCAGGGCTTGGCACAACTCCGACTGGGTTGGGGCAACTTCGACTGACGTTCTAGAGAGTGTAATGTTTGTGTGTGTGTGTGTGTGTGTGTGTGTCTCTCTGTCTCTCTCTCTCTCTCTGTCTCTCTCTCTCTCTCTCTCTCTCTCTCTCTCTCTCTCTCTCTCTCTCTCT
>NW_004798695.1:0-19079 GCF_000002075.1 Aplysia californica | reverse complement strand
CCCTCAAGTGGCAACGCTAACAACGCTGAAGAGACCTTCGAGCGCAGCTGTCACCAGCCACAGGTTCGAGAAAATATACATGATAGGGTTTTGCAAAGTGTATGCTTTTGATATTAAGTGTAGCCTGTTAATATAATATCTTCTGTGTGTTGAGCCATGAGCTGCTTCCCTGTAGGCTAGTCTAAGCATTTTCCTGTGAACGGTCAATGAGTGGGGTCATTCTGGGAGTGTATCTGCGCCTGCGTGTTTTACACATTAGGCTTGGCTTTGGGCTTATTTGCATGTCATGTTTAGTCTGGGTGATGTCCTTGCATGTGAGTGGCAAACTGCGACCAAAACACAAGGGTACCACCCATAGACTAAACTAGGCTACAAAATGGTGTAGGCTAGCCTAGATGGACTCTCGGACTCTTGGTCGAAGTTGCACCAAGGTGGTCGAAATTGGCCCAACTGCCGGTCGAATTTGAACCTACCCGGGTCGAAGTTGAACCAAGTGAGGTATAATCACAAAAAAAGGTCAAGTATCGAATACTAGGGACCCCTGCATTAAAACGGAACCTGACAAAGGATCGAGAAACACCATTTTATAATTTAATTCCCACTAGGGCATCCTGGTATTGCTGAGCACTGAGAGGAGTGTCAGTTTGGAGCCAAATCCCAGAAATTTGGTTCTTTTGGATTGCGTCTGGCTCGGATAATTTCATTTGGGCCGGCTCTATTTCTCAGAACGTTCGGAAAAATAAACTTGAACTCTATTTCTCCTAAACGGTTTCCGTTCTCGAGATTTGTTGATAATGCGAATGAAGTGGCCCGTGTGTTGTGTTTATGTGTGTGTCTGTGTTTGTGTAAGGTATGAACGGGGGTGGGGAGGGTTGGTGGAGGGATTTTTTTTTTGGAAGAGGCTAGCCGTACTTAATGATGGCTAGACTGCTAGACTAGCCGTACTTATTCTTAATATGATGGCTAGACTGACCATAAAAAAGCCTACTGAATTGTAAATACATTTTTAGTATGCAGTACCTAAAGTATTGTTATTTGAGATGAAACCAGGTGCCTTAAAGACAGTGCATGTATTTTGAACCTCCTGTTTTCTAAGGACCTAAGATAAGTACGGCTAGACTGGCAGGCGTAAACCGTTAGGAGAAATAGAGTTCAAGATTATTTTCCCGAGCGTTCGGAGAAATAGAGCTGGCCTATTATTAATGGGCACTAGATTAGATCTAGCTCTATAACAGTAACAGTAGGAGGTTTCAGGGGGGCTTGAGCCCCCTGGCGAAAATAGGCTAAAAATTTTAAAAGCACACAATCTTCACGTTTGCATGGCAAATTATCAGTTTCAAAATGGCTGCGGAATTGGAAGGCAATTTTCAAAGAGCGCCATTTTGATCTTGGTCTTAGTTTATTACATTTTAATAATTGTATTAGTATTATTTGATTCTAGATGTAGATCTAGATCTAGGACTATAAATTATTATTATTTTAACATTTCAATTCAGTATTAAGGCCTAGTTTGAAAACAACAATAGGCTAGGGCTAGACAAGTTCTTTTACTCTTTAGGGAGGAATTTCATAACGAGAGACATCTAGATATAAATCTATCTATACTCTAATGGAAGTGGCTATTCTCTCCCCGGGTGAGAATAAAAATACGATTGACCTCCCACCCCGAGTTACACTTGCCAGTGTTGGCTATTCTCACCTGGTGTGAAACAAAACCTCCTAATTTCTGAATACTGTCTATCGGTGTGGATGATCAAAGTGACAATAACATAGAGAAAAAAAAATGATGTTATACCACAAAATAAAAAGTAAACTAATTTAGTGGTCTACAAAGATGCTACAGTGGTTAAAAAAATGTTTGTTTCTGTGCTATGTAGGCTTTCTGGACTGTTTTACAACTCCTGTCCTATTTTGTCTCTGCTGAGTGTATTTTGGTCTTTATCACTGTTTTTGTATATTGTTTCTTACATTTCTTATCAATTTTGTTTTTTTTAAATTTATTTATTTTCAGGGAAGTCTTCAAGGCTCGAGACAAAAAAACAAAAAATGTGGTTGCCATGAAAAAGGTTCTCATGGAGAATGAAAAAGAAGGGGTAAGTCCTGTGTCATTCAGAGTTTAAGGTAATCTGAGTGTATTCCCCTAGGTGTAAAACAGTATTTTTGCCTAGTTTTTAAATATTTAGATTTATGATAGTATTGTGAGAACAATGGTTTTAGTTGTTATTCTGACTCAAGATTTTGCTTACTAAACACTACATACAATTGGTGCATGGATGATGTACTGGTTTCTGATACATGATGAATTTACTTGAAAGATGTTTTATAAATCTGACAGTTTCCTTGGCTTACATTGCATGTAAGTAGATTATTGAAATTGGGGATGAGGAAGAAAAGCGACGAGGAAGAAGTTTTTGACATTTTTAGGTAAATGATTTTTTCCCAAAGATGATTATTCAGTACTCATTTCGTACTCATCTGACCTGTAATTTCAAATATATAAATTTTTCTTAACACAGCTGGACACAAAACATGCAGCTTCTTTCACAACTTTTTCCTGCTATTGTTATTGGTTTGTTTGTGAATAATTACTTGTTTTTATTTTATCCTCTTGAAAAAAAAAAACCCAGTTTAAGTTATATAGTTGAGTACTTCAAGTTGAGGGTGCTCAGATAGCATCATTGAGGAACAAGCACAGCCTTTTCCTGTAACTGTTGCCTTATATATATGGGTTCTGATTTTATTTTGGATGTTATTTTGTATTTTTCAAAAATATCTGTGTTGAATGTTATTGTTGTGTCATAGAGTTTCTTCTATATTGAATTTGGAATAGCGGAATCAAGACAAACAGAAGAATTAAACTTGTTTCAAGAAATAGCATGTGCTCTTGAGGTGTTTGCCATTGACTTGACACTAAAATGAATTTGTTGCTCTTCAGCTAAAATGGGCTCAAGTTTCCAACAGCCTTTTTTAAAAACTATGAGAGGGTTTGTCAGTTTTTAACGTTACAATATTTAACTGTGTGTGCCTTTTTTTTTCTTTCCTGAATCAAATATTATGTCAATGCTGTATTTCAGTTCCCCATCACAGCCCTGAGAGAGATCAAAATTCTGCAAGTGCTGAAGAATGATAACATCGTCAATTTACTGGAGATTTGCAGAGCAAAACGTGAGTAGATACTTTGAGTGTGAACATACTCTTTACAGCTAGTAGCTAGAATAGTTTGTCATGTTTTAGCAAGTCGTTGTTTCTTGCTTAAATATGTGTTTGTCAAAACTGCTGCCCAACTTGGAGGGAGAATATTGCCGAGGGGTTTTCATTTTGTAGAGACTGGTTCTCATTCTTTTTATTCCACCTCCCACCCCTTTAAAAAAGAATTGTAACGTTTTGTTTTTTTCAATAAGGATAAGTTCAGTGCTAGATTGACATTTTGAATAGGTGTTTCATACAATTATCAGGATTGACTCTCAAGCTGTGGGTGCATGGTTTGATTGTGTTTACCTAAAAATGATAATCATGACAGATTACATCAGATCATTGAATTGCATTACTCTTTTTGTGTGTTTCTCCTCTTTACTATAACAAATTCTAAAAACTTTTTAGGATTTGTTATACCTTAGTGACACTTGTAAGCTAATTAATAATTTCAAATGTGGTGTTTTGTACTCAGCCACGTTTTTTTTTAAAAATTTGATTATTGTTGGGTTTTTGTTTTGTTTTATTTTGTTGTTTGTTTGAGGGGGGGGGGGGGGGGGGGGGGGGGGGACGGCTCTTTTAGGATCACTGTTGTTTCTCTGGGTTTTTTTTTTAGGCTACTAGATATTCAAAATTATATTGTACAGTATGGGTTGAGATGGAAAAAATAAGCAGATGTTGTTTGACGAGTACTCATCTGCACTCTGTGTTGTGTTCTTCCTTCCTCTCTTCCCGTCCTGCTCCAGCGGCGCCGTACAACCGTTACAAATCCACGGTGTACCTGGTGTTTGAGTTCTGCGAGCACGACCTGGCCGGACTCCTAAGCAACCCGCAGGTCAAGTTCAGCCTGGCCGAGATCAAGAAGGTGATGCAGCAGTTGCTCAACGGACTCTACTACATACACAGGTGACTGACTCATCATGACGATTTTGTTTCGCTGGAAGTTTTTGTCTTGAATTGGTGTTCTGTTTTTTAATCTTTAGAGCTGTATCACTTTAATATATAAGGGTTTTAATAATAATACAGGGATGTAAATCTTCCGGGTTTTTCCGGCCGATTTGCCATTTGGGCCCCCAGCTTTTAACAAAAGTCTACTATAAACAATACATATTATATATATGAGCAATTGCCAAAACGTGAGACTCTCTTGAGACTCAGTGGTGCAAAAAAATTTTTCTTACCAATTTGACTCTCTTTTCTGTCAGTCACAGATTGACATTTAGTGCTCATATTCCTAGAGTATCAGAGCAAGGAGATGTAGGGTTTTGGAGATATGGGTCTATTGGTTTGGCAACCACTGTATTTCTTGTATGTAACAATGATGACAAAAACAGATAGCAACAAGGCAAATTATGGACTTAAAATTCCATTTGTTTAGTAAACAAAGACTTTGTACACTATGAACTCCACTCATAATGGTAATATGAATGACAAGCTTTGTAACAATGACGCAGTGCACAGAACATGTCATCATTGTTATGTACAAGAATGTATACACATTGGACATTATCATTGACAACACATCACAATAGTGAAAGGCTGTACAAAACAAATACAGCTATCAAAGCCTCAGTACCAGAAAAACACATGTGTAAAACAATTTTTAAACTAATATGAGGCAAAAGCACAAAATCAATGGAGCTGACCTGTACATAACAGTGATGACAAACATAACTTGTACATAACAGTGATGACACAATGTACAGGAAAAGACAAAGTCATGCCTCCAGAGAGAAATGCGCACTTTAAGAATAAAAAAAACCCAGGAGAGGTTTCTTTTGCTTTGAAACAGATATCAGGTCATATCAAAGACAGTGGACAATCACAATTATGTTGCTAATTATGACAAACAGTACTCGTACATAACAGTGATGACAAAACATACTGGGAAAAGGTAAAATCATGCCTACAAAGAACAAATTTGCACTAAGAGATACACAGATCAATACAGGCGTATTTTGCTTCTAAATATATCTTGCATGTATGAAATATATGTTGAAAACTTATTGATATTAGCAATGATGACAAATATTACTTGTACATAACAATGATGACACAATGACACAATGTATTGGGAAAAGGTATATCATACCAACAAAGAACAAATGTGTATTTTTGAGTTAGACAGATAAGCAAGGACATGTTTGTTTATTTGTTTGAGTAAAGAGAGCACACATGACTTTTAAAATGTATGCTCTGAGGACAATGTAATTTCTAGTACGTCAGTCAGTCTTGTACGGCTGCATGACGACACCCCCAAACGTCATCACTAAGCACAAAAGCTTAATCTATAACCACAGAAATGATCCATCTCTCTAAGTTTGTTCACACATCACACTCTTGTTCCAGGAATCCAGTGTTAACACCGCAATTTCACTAAAATATTCAACAGAGTAGCCTAAAAACACGCAAAACAGTCCAGTATGTCACATTCAACGCAAAATTCTTGTGCGGCAGCGGACACTGAAGGCAGTGACTACTTTTGTTTTTCTGTTCCCCCCCGTTGCTTCCGTTGTTCTGCGGAAGTGGGTAAGGGGAAGTCACTCAAGAAAACAATTATATCCGGGCACTGTTGATGACCCGTTCAAAACAAAAGTGGGCGAAATTCGGACTTCCGGAACGTCGCAAGTTGACGACAATCACGGCGAATGTTATACAGCCGACCGAAATCGTAGATCTAGGAACCCGATGTTCCTTTCGCGCATCGCGGCTTTTGAACTATTGAATAAACGACGAAAAGCAAAAAGATTTAACCAACTACAGTGATTCTACTGAAAAATAATGGTGTTTTCTGAAACACCTAGTCCGTGACGACACGACTGACGCACAAGTGATCTGAATTGTTCGTTTATTTGCAAACAAATAAACCGATATCTTGAGCAAGTTAACCTTTCTCGATGACAAATAGCATAGGATCAAAGCACACGTAAAAAAAAAACACACCCCAAAATACTAAATTTTGGACATTCTTGAAAGTTTGCATTGGTGTGCTCAAAATGACACTCCAGGAATCACTAAAAAACGAACATTTTTGGCACAAAATTTACAAAGCCAAGATTATAAAGCTGACATGGGGTCTGAAACTGCTAATGCAGGTTCTACATCTTATATTTGACATGTGTATAAGTTTTGGAGGAATAAATACAAATGCGTCACATTTTATGCACACTAATGTGAGATGTGTGTGTTTTTCCCCACGTTTTGGCAATGGCTCATATACTAAATAGAGATTAGTTGTTGTAATAGAGGGAAAGAAACAAATATAATTTAGTCTCACTGTATTCTTTTTTCAGTCGGTGGGCGTGCGCCATATATTTTCCGCCTTTTTTTTCAGAACCTGTTTACATCCCTGATTATAATAAATGACTTTTATATAGCGTTCGACCCCGATTAAAGTACACAGGCTCTGAGCGCTTTACAATACAGTACAACGAACAACAGTAACATAAAACGTTGTGTTCTGACTAAAAGAAAACCACTCCAAATATTCATTTTATTAATTTAAAAACAGAAACGACTTCAGCTGACATTTGAATGAATTAAAAAAGAGGTTATATGTGGCCAACTCTTCTTTCAAGCAGGATATCTTGGACAATTTCTTAACATAACAGAAAAAATGGGGCCACAATGGAGGAACACTGACATGGTGACATATGAGAGTGAAAGTAAACTAGAGACATCAGAAATATGCTTTCTTAGGGGACTTATAACATTTAGTAAGAGACAAATACAGTTTCTGGAATCCTTGAATCAAATTAAAGTTGTTGAGCCACTCATTGCTAGGAAATTCCAAACTATTATTACAGGTTATCAAAGATTTTTTTTAGTTAAGTTCCCTTTTTTTCTTTTTAACTGAGTTCTTTCCCTTTTTAACTTCTGTTTATGCTGATAAATTGTTTAAACCCCTTGAGCCTTGTCAGTTCCCCTTTAAAAAAAATATATTTGTGATAGTATGTAGTCATGATAATGTTTCTGATGTTTTGTGTGTTACCAGATTGGTATGTTATGTTCAATAGACTTACTTTGTCGGTTCCTTCCTTTTGTTCAGCAACAAGATCCTGCATCGTGACATGAAGGCTGCCAACATTCTCATCACTAAAACCGGGAGGCTGAAGCTTGCTGACTTTGGTCTCGCTAGAGCTTTCAGGTAATTTGGGTTTGTGGTTTATCATGGAGTGTTGGGGGGAGGGGGTTGTATTTAGAGTTCTAGAATTTTCTTTTAAATGGATGTGGTATTACACACTACAAGAACGCTGAAGGAAAGATGGGTAGATGACATCTCGGAGTGGACGTGTCTGAAAATATTTGAGGCTATGAGAAAGCTCAGCAATTGAAAGCAGTGATGTGAGATTAGTGGAAAGTTTGTCTGTGGCCCAGCCGTTGACAAGACTGGGATTTGTGATCGAAATGATGGTGAAGTTGATGAAGTCTAGAACAGAATTATTTTTTTTGCTCTTTATGGAGGAGAGAGTTGTCAAAGGAAAGGTCATGTGTGGTTGGTGGATGCCTCTTCTGGTACCAAGCCACCTGTGGAAAGTGAATCTATTCTTGCTTGTGATTGGAGGGTTCCACAAATTTCTCCTACTTGTTGAGGTGAGGATTGGTCATGTTAGACAGGTGGGTGATCTTCTTGGACAGTGTCTAAGGAAAAAAATATGATGGGGTCGTGGAAAGTGGTCACTTGCACAGCTGGTTTTCTTTGGCAGGTGGTACTTTTGGAGCAGGTTCAACTGTAATTTGATGTTCTTATGGCATAGGTTCAATTTTAAGCATTGTGGTTCCATCTGGTTTCAGCGACAAACTGAACCATTACACTTAGTAGCATGGTGACCTTGTGGTTTTAATTGTCAGTTCACAAACTGTTGTTAATAGTTGTTTTTTTTGGCTTGACTTTTACGACACTTACAACTTTACATCTGTTGTTTTTGTACGTCTGTCTTACTCTTTCCACTCATGAAATGGCTGTTTATTGTGTCCAAGTGCTTCTCTTTGCTCCAACGAATAAAGAAACAAGTCTTTCCCAAAGACCATCATTGTGTTGATGTGTATTTCTTATTTACTCCAACTCTTAACTGGTTGCATCTGGTTTTCAGCGACAAACTCAACCGCTACACCAACCGCGTGGTGACCTTGTGGTACCGGCCGCCGGAGCTCCTGCTGGGCGAGCGCAACTATGGGCCGGCCATTGACCTGTGGGGCGGCGGCTGCATCATGGCGGAGATGTGGACACGCAGCCCCATTATGCAGGGCAACACCGAGCAGCACCAGGTGAGCAGCGTCTTGTTAGGCGCACGCATGGCCTGTCAGAACGAATGGTCGCTGGTCAAATAGACTCTATTTACGTGATTAGTTTAGATAGGTCGGGTTTGGTGGGGTAATGGCGCAGGTTAGGTGGATACTATAGTATCAAATAGACCTCTGCTTTTTTTTATGTGTCACAACGCGGTGGAATCAGGTGCTCGTCAATTTTTGGGCATTTAGAGTTATTGATATTATCTGAAAGCTTTTTTATTTGCTTTGCTTTCAGTAAAAAAAATGCCCATCTATCTTAAATAGAAGTCAAGATATTTGCGATTGAAGAGGCTGAGGTAGCTTGATTTCAATGTGGAAATTTGCGAGAAAATGGCCGCCAACGTTTGGTAACTGCAATAGTGAAAGAGTCCTTGAAAACTGAAAAATGACATAATGTGTGCCTTTAATCAACGTTTTTCAGTAAAATTCACACGGAAATGTGTTTTTATTTGGACATAAAAGGGATTGAGTGAAAAAACAAAAAATTGACAAAAAATGCTAACTGGCAGAAAAATGCCTGTTTCTCCAGTTTTGTTCTTTTGACGACCACCTAATTTCTCCACGATGCCCCACATCTAATTTGACCCGAAGCCCCATTAGGGCATATCACATTTGGCTCGTAAACAAACCATCTGACCCTGTGATGTCATGTGACACGTAGTGGCCTTGTCCCTGGCAGTTGGCCGCACTTTTTTAATAAAAGAAATGTACTCAACTGCGACCTAAAAAATTGAAGGTGTTTGATTTAGGAGAATATGATCAAATTGCTGCAAAAAGTAGCTTTTGCCCCTCTTTAAAAGAAAACCTGGATGCTTTCAAATGTAGTAAACCGAATCAAACGGATTGGGGGGAAACTCTCCACTGTGTGCACGGAGCGGAACGATATAAATGAGATATTCATTGTTTTTATGTGTTATATTTTTCGTTTTTATTGAATTTGGTTCCCACTGAAGTATACTGTATAGATAAACTTTCACTGGTGACAACATGTCACAAGTTTCAACCTTAGAAATGCTGTTTCACTTGCAGTTCATGTCTCTGTATCCTCATATGTCTGATGAAAGTCTTATGAAGGTACATGTGGGTGGTTGGCTGGTGCTCAGGTGTGGTTTGCTTCTTCTTTCCTGTCAAACATCTATTGTCCTTATCTTTCATCTTTCTTTTTAATGTTTGTTACTCCCTTGTCACACCTCTAATCTTCCGTACTTATATGACCTTATTGTGTTGCAAGTGTTGTAAAACTTTTACTAAAACAACTAGGTACGTGTAGAATTATTTTTTTGAAGATTCCTCAGTTGCTGTGGGAATTCCACTCGTTCCATTGTCTTACTGAGTCATAGTGTGTTTGTCTGTTTTGTTAGAGTGTAAGAAAATGTTTAAAATGAGTCTGGTATATATCGTTGATTTTATGTTCCAAAAGTGTAACTATAGGTCAACTATTGTTTTGGTTCCAAAACAATTTGTTGGGGTAGATATCTGGGTGCTCAATAAAAATCAGAAGTCAGCTTGCACCATAAAAAGCAGAAAAGTACTGTGTACAAGTTTTCGTCTTCTCTCATCATTTAGATAAAAAATTTGGATTTTTTGTTCATTTAAGTTTTGAATAAACGAGTTGCACATTTCAAGCATAGCACTGTTGATTCATGTATGTTATAATAGACTATACATTTTTAACCGATTGATGTGTCCACAGCTTACCCTGATCAGCCAGCTGTGCGGGGCTATCGCTCCAGAGGTCTGGCCGGGTGTGGAGAAACTCGACCTCTTCACCAAGATCGAACTGCCCAAGGGAGACAAGCGCAAGGTCAAAGAACGCCTGCACAAGTTCGTCAAGGACCAGTACGCCCTCGACCTCCTGGACAAGCTGCTGACCCTCGACCCCTCCAAGCGGGTCAACTCGGACGACGCCCTCAACCACGACTTCTTCTGGGTGGACCCGCTGCCCCAGGACCTGAACAACATGCTGTCGCGGCACAACAAGTCCATGTTTGAGTATCTGGCCCCGCCCCGGCGGAGAGTGCCCATACACCAGCAGCCCCAGCATCCGGGCGCCGTCAGACCCACGGGGCACAACCCCGACCAACACTTTGAACCTATTTTTTAAAAGCGGGATTCCCTCAGGGTGTGTTTGTGTGTAATCTCTTTGTGCTTTTTTTAATGCCAGACGCACGCACATTTGCACGCCTTTGTGGTTCTTCCTGAAGTATTCGGTGTTGTGATGAGCCCTGCCTGTTTTTTCAAACAGCTTAGAACAAGTGTGCGGCATAGGGAGGGAAGGAGGAGTCTACTCATATTTGACCCGCGCTTGTGGTTGGGAGCTCTTCTTCATCGTGGACAGATTCTTCGCGTTGGTGATCGTGTTCTACTGACACGTTTCAATCTTCTGTGGAATTTTCCGTCAACCGTTGGATTTTTGGCAGAAGTGGCAGCAGCCAGACCTTTGGTGGTTCGAAGTGATGACTGTCAGATGTGAGTGCACGATGCAGGGGCTAGATTTGTTCACCCGCAACTGTCTTGGTATTCGGCTCGACCATTCTTAGTTCCAGCCGCTCCAGCTTTTGTGGGTGGATTGGTTTAGCTCTTTGACATCACACTAAAAATTCATGGAATTGATTCCCTTGTGGAGATGGGTTGTTTTTTGGGGGTTATTTTTAAAGCTTTCTGTCACTATCTCCCAACTTGAATTCACGGCGTTGGTTGGGGTGACTAGCCGTGTGGAGAACAAGGGCGTTCATTTGGCTTATTTCGAACTGGAACATTTTTTTTCCACCACTTTTTTTTATTTACCGTCGCTCAAAATTTCCATAATAGGTGATATTCTGGTCAGCAACATCACAGCCGTTTATGTCGTGGTTGTAGTGGTCGAAAACTGTTGGTTGTCCTGTTGTCAGGAGACGGGCCAACTCATCAGATCCTGAAACACAAAATCCAGAAACAAATGTAAAAGAAATTGATAAGACAATAACAGGTGTTACTGCAAGATTTACGGCACCACACACTCTCAGACGAGGATGACCCCCCGGGGCGGTGCCACTGACTGAAGTGTCTTTAGGCCCTTCCCAACCAATCATTCAAATCATCATCTGAGTCTAAACCTTGAGTAAAAAGGTCCCTTGCTTGCTCAGACGTGAATTGTCATGGCGATCGACTGTCCGCCATGTCTACCAAAAAAGTAGATCACAACAGGTTGTCTAGAAAACGTGTGGAAATGAGCTAAAATGTGCAGAAATGCATCTTTATTCGCACTGAAATTCGAGCCAAGTGAATGAACTTCTGGTAAAAGAGACCTATTTTCGGTAATTGCCGAAAATTAATGTAATGTCATTCTCGTCGTAAATGAATGAGAGCGGCTCGCTGGAGATAAAAAGTTAAAATACTCCCAAATGAAATATTAAATGGTATATCAAACTGCAAACTCAGCGTTTAAAGTATAAACACAGCTAGATTTCGGTACAGTCAATGAGAATGTTGCACAAGGCTTACATCTACAGCTTTTGTGTGAAAATATGTAGAAATGAAAATTGTATCTTTTTTTTTTTTACTGTTTTCACACTTATTCTAAAATAATGGCAATATCCAAAAGAAAAAAATTATGTTTCTTATGAATGTAAACTGTCCTGAAAAAAGCTTCTTCAGGTTCCAGCATTCAACATGTATATCTATACATTCAAAATGAATGAAACTTTTATCTTAGTGTTTAATACAAAATGAAAGCTGTCACTCTATGTTTACATGTATCAGGAGCGATTTTTCTCCCTCGTATCCACTCTTTGTCTATTCAGTGACACAAAAAAATTCTTGTACATTTTTGTACATGATTAACAAAGGAAGAACATTCTGGCAGAGCATATGAGCGTGTATAGTTTTTGGTGCTATTTTTGCCCTCTTATACCACAAGGTGTCAAGGGGAGATGTAATATTGTTGTCTTATTGGATGCAGAAATGGTCTGTCACTGTGACCTGAGCAGACAGTAACCTGTTTTTTTTTTTAGTATCCCCCACCCAGTCCGCTGCACACAACACAGTTCCTGTCCCAGTGAAATGCGCATGAATGCTTGAATTGATGAGGGAAGAAATGAGGGTTGGGAAATGGAGATAGATCAAGAGAGGAGAGGGGGTGGGGGGTAGATCAGAGATGTTCAGCACAAGTACATGTATTATCATAAAACAAATGCCATAGTCCTTTAAAAAAAAAAAATCAGTTTTTAGTCGTTGGTATAGTAAAAATGCCAGTTACTTGCTCATATATGTTCACTATAGCAAAGTTCTATTTTGTGGGGGTTTTTTTTTTACTTTTCACAAGACGCCAAAAAGTGAATTGGGCAAGTCAGTTAGGACTAAAAGTAGTATCACAGTTTCTGCTTGTGTTGACAATGAACTGTATTGTAAGGGATGATTTCACGACATGTATAATAATCCCTCACTTATGCAGTTGCGAGCGCCGTAAAACCCCTACTATAAAAATAGATAAAAATAATCCGTCATCATAGACGACGGTTCGACGGGGTTAATCCCTCATCATAGACGATGGTTAATCCCTCATCATAGACGATGGTTAATCCCTCATTATAGATGATGGTTAATCCCTCTTTATAGATGATGGTTCATCCCTCATTATAGACGACGGTTAATCCCTCATTATAGACGATGGTTAATCCCTCATTTTAGACAACAGTTGTGAAGTGTGGCTCCGAGTCCGAGGGGAATAATGGCAGTGTTGGATCTGGGTCCAGTTTAAAAAGTCTTTCATCTTGTTGTACATACTGTCAAGATATATAGATCTATCTTTTATTGTTTTATTTTTGCACTTTCTGATTGTGTTTGATTGATGTTGTCAAAATAGTTACATTTGTACACCGTTTCAATAAAGCGGTGTTAAAAAAAAAAAAAATAAAGATTAAATTGTCTGTTGTGTTTTCTTTTTACTAATTGAATTGGTGGGTGGCTGGCAGGTGCTCTGGTGTGGTTTGCTTCATCTTTCCTATCAAACGTCTATCGTCCTTCTCTCCTCTCCTTCTTTTGTGTGTTTGTTACCCTCTTGTAACACCTTTAATCTTCGGCAGTTATATAACCTTATTGTGTTGCAAGTGCCGTAAAACTCTTACTAAGACTAAACTAATTGAATTGCACATTGAAATTCTGAGAAATGTGAGCTTGAAATTGCTGGTCATTGGTATGTCAGTGACCCCGACTCTGTTCTTTGTTACCGCATTCCCATTCTGCACGTGGTCGCGGGGAACCACTAGTAGGCCCTACTTCTGACCCTCTGTTGTTTCTGTCTGTCTGTTTTACTGCTGCTTCTTCCTTCCTATCAAACATCTATCATCCTTATCTCCCCTTACCTTCTTCTTTTTTATGTTTGTTACTCTCTTGTAACACCTGTAATCTTCTGGCGCTCATATGACCTTATGCAGTTGCGAGCTCCGTAAAACCTCTACTAAAACTAAAACTGTTTTACATTTTCACACCACAGAAGAGGTGTTATTGTGTCGTTTTTGGTTTTGTTTACTTGAACAAATCTTTCCCATTCATCCTATTTGTAGCAGCATTTTGTTTCATGTATTAAAAATCCAACTGCCGACGTAACTGAGTTTTTGCTTTTGCCTGTCAAAATTTAAATTGCTTAAGTTTAAGTATACAGTTAACTTATTTAAGTACTTGGATTTTTTAAAAGTGTTCTCAAAACAACCCCCCCCCCACACACACCTCGGGCAGTTATGTTGTAAATGTGACCTTGTAAGTATAAACCAGTCATCCCAAGTTGGCTCATGAGTGCACTGCCTTTGAGACCTGGTCCCCCAAACCAGTGGGGCTTGAGCATGTAAGCTCCATTTTGGTAGACAGTCAGATTTAAAATAATGTCTACTGATGTGTGCATTTGGTGCGCAGAAGAGTAACTGTGAAGGAAGCATATATGTTTTAGCGTTTCTTCAGCACTACAATCCCAAGCTCACGCTTACGCTTGGGTTTGTGGGGCTGAAGTACATTGTGTTTGGTTTCCTAAAGATGTGAACAAGTGAACTTAATTGAATGATATATTTTGTTTGTATGTTATATGTCTGGGGACGCATTGATGCTTGAATGTGATAATAGATATGATTGTGAACTCATTAATTCATGTGAGTTGCCTTTTTTGTGATCAGTTTTTGCAAAGCATTTTGGAAAACTTTCTTTGTGAGTGGATGTGGCGGATGCTCTGGTGTCGTTTGCTCTTTCTGTCCTATCAAACATCTATCGTCCTTATTTCCCCTCCTCTTGTTGTTACTTTCATGTAGCACCTCTAATCTTTGCGAGTGCTTTGGTGTGGTTTGCTTCTTCTTTCCTAATGTTACTATTAAACATCTATCATCTGTATCTCCTCTCCTGTTTTTGTGTTTGTAAGTCTCTTGTACATGTAACACCTCTGATCTTTGTGAGTGATTGGCAAGTGGTCTTGTTTGGATTGCTCCCTCTTTCCTATTACACACCTATCGTCCTTATCTTTCCTTTTTAAAATATCTGTTACTGTCTTGTAAAACTTCCGGTCTTGTCATGGGTACGCATATGACCAGATTGTGTTGCAAGTGCCTTAAACTCATACTAAAGCGTAAAACAAACACTTTCTTTTACACAACTCTTTGATTTCTTTGATATTCTTCAGTTTACTGCAGGCTTCTTCACAACTCTGTTTGAGCATCATGTATGGCCTGTTGCCACTGTGTGGGTTACCTTGGTTCAAATCCTGAAAGGGGCATGTCTTAAAACTTGGACAGTGTAATAAGATTTTAGGGATCTTAATCATCCAGTGAGGTCTTTTTGGATGCCTGTGCCTCTAAATCGTATGGCAGAAGGAGATGAGGGCAGGTAGAAGAAAAGATTTGAGGATTACACTTCAAGGTGGACAGGTCTGAAAATAATATATATCCCCGGCCAGCTCTTCAAATGTACATAGCCGGAATTTTATAACTGAAAAAAAAAGCAACAACAACCCAAAAACAGTTTCTTAATACGTCATATTGGCTGCATGTACTTGAGATATATTTTGTTCACATTCAGATTCTTAATTGATGCTGAAAAAAGCAGAAAAGATCATTGATGTAGTTAATTATTAAAAAGAATAAGTTTTTCTTGTGTGTGTTTTTATCTGCGCTGAAAAGTTAGCTGAACAACGTGCTGACGATTTGAGACATTGAGTATATTATTAGTAGGTCTAACTCTCGAAATTAAGAGGAATGCAATCAGTGGAAAGTTGTCCATGGTGCCTCAGCTTCTGACAAGACCGGATTTGATTGACAGTGATTATGATTAGTATAATCTTTTTAGTGGAAAGTAAAACCAACCAACTTCTTTTCTTTCATTCTGTCGTTTGTCTATGTCCATGCCTACCTTGCTTAAAAAAAAATCTTTAAGATACTACCACGGGTGATTGGAGGGCACCACTGGTTGGTCCTGCTTCTTTACTTTCCCTCTGTTGTTTCCTCATGACTAAATGACCACCATTGTGTTGATGTGCTTCTCTCGACTCAAACAAATAGGACACTATAATACATTCAGGGAAAAATCCAGTTAGATCGCCGTTTAATCTTTGCGTGTGAGCGCATGATCGATCATTGAACATCCACCAGGTAAATGTCCACATGCCGTTCCACGTGAGTGAATCATGAATAACCGATCTCTGAATAACCCCGGCAGATTTCCCCTTATGTCTCTCCATGTGAGCGAATGTAACACGCATTGTGGCTGGAAAGCGCCTCAGTGTAATGGATCATTCTTCGTTTCTTTTCTTCTCCTCCAGTATTTTCTATAACATGCCGTGCTACGTAACTGTCAATGCTCTAAATCTCTGAGCATTATCTAATCACTGAACAGCCCCCCCCCGCCCTTTTTGCGCCCCCCCCTTCCTCTCATCCATGTCTCTATGTATTCCTCATGATGTACGCGTTAACTGGTGAGTGAGTGGAGTCCTCGTCACAATAGATACTCAGAAGTTATTTAAGAATTCTTTTGGACGCCCGGACAATGGCGCTTATAGTTAAAGGCGGGTCTTGTATTCCCGCCTTGATACGTTCGTGTAGTGAACTCTCTTTTTCTGGATCGGAGATCGTGGAGGGTTTTTGTTCAATGCAACGTTCACGTTTTGGCTACCCAAGAATTGTAAAGTTCTACCTTGGTCATTTTAGAGTGCTATGACCATAAAGTCAGAAATCAAATGTTATATCTGCCCTATCAAAATGGTAAAAATTATATTCTTAGTCGTTGTCAAGTTATTCAACAAAGAATTGCATTCTAAAAACTTGACATGTTGTGAAACTCCAAAATTTTAAACTTCAAATTTCTCAAAACTAAGTACATGTACTTAGCAGATAGAACTTTGTACTTCTGGAGTAGCGTCTTGCTTCCTCCCTCTATAAACTCGGAAACGTGAACGTTTTATAGCATTCTCATGATGTGACATTTGGCAATACATGTACATGCAATACTTACAGCTTTGCTAATGGCACAGTTTGAACCTATTAACTTGGCGTGTCTGCCAGGAGCTCGGTTGGTGTTACACAACAGTGCTGCGTGGGTGACGGGTCATTAGTCATGAGTTGGAATCTCCGCTTGAGCGGGAATGAAATAAAAAAAAAAATTTTTAAATGTAGTCTTTGGTTGTTTGGGAAGTTTCCAAGGCTCTCCGACAAGGAGCGGTCACATCGCACGGTGTTAATATTTTTTTTTTTTTTTTTTCTTGTTTTTTTTTTTTTTTTGGGGGGGGGGGGGGGTTGCTTTGGTAAGTGTTTTTCGGCGTTCGGATCATATGAGCGCGCGCGACACATATTAACTGTTAAGCATTTACAGTTTGGTAGAAATTAATTTTGAATTTTACCCCGGTGGCTGTCCAAGCCTACTCTTACCCATTTTAGGACCACTAAGAGATTTGAACTTGTGCAAATAGGACACGGGGCCTGGGAGACATTTTTGCCGGTATTCGAGAAGGCAAAGTGTTGGATCGTTCCTACTACTATAAGATCTGGGGTGTGGCTGAAAGACAGCAGTAAAATAGAGCCAAGGTGTTGCAGTAGAAAGGCTGCAGAAAGAGTCAAGAGCTCAGAGGAGGGGGCAAAAGAGAAGGAGGTAAAAAGTCTGCTTTCGTCTCCACTTTCTGCCCCCTCCCCCCCTCTCTTTTGCCCCCTCCTCTGGGATCCTGACTCTTTCTGCAGCCTGGTGGTTTCGGGCAGGTGGTCAAGAACGTGTATGTAAATCTCCTATTTTGTGGGTGGTTAGCCGGTGCTCTGATGTGTTTTGCCCCTTCTTTCCGATCAAACACCTGTCATCCTTATCTCCTCCTTTTTTGTTTTTGTTACTCTCTTGTAACAACTGTAGTCTTCGGCACTTATATGACCTTATTGTGTTGCAAGTGCCGTAAAATACTTACTAAAAACATTTCCTATTATTACAAACCTCCAGTTCTACTCACACACGCAAGTTGATGATTTAAACGACGAGAGATGGTTCAAAACAGTTAACCGACAGTACTTTTTATAATATTTTTAGAATGCATTTGACTCCTGATTTTTTCTTGAGAACAAGCAGAAAACTATTCTGCAACGGAATTATTACTATTTTGTTTGCTTGTTTGTCATTTGAATAGTGACTTCACACGGAGACTCAGTTGTAACTGTCCACCCCGAGCAACTCGAAACCTGGTAGCGACGGAAAATTTTGTTCTCTAAAATGTTCTCCTTTCAACCCCTTTCCTGCTTATCAACCATGTTCTGTCGTCTGCTTTCGTCTCCACTTTCTGACCGTTTGCTCCCTCTTCCCCTGCGCCCCCTTCTCTGGGCTCCTGACTCTTTCTGCAGCCTGGTGGTTTCGGGCATGTGGTCAAGAACGTGACCATAGTTATAGTGGCGTGGATTATGTGTGTAAATCTCCTATTTTTACCCGAGACGTGGGATCATCTTGACTGCAAACATCCAATTCTACTCTCAGACGCAAGTTGATGATGATGTAATCGACGAGAGATGGCTCATAACACCAAGCTGACAATACTTTTTATAATATTTAGAGTGCATTTGACTCCTAGTTTTTATTGAGAACCTGCAGAAAGTTACTCTGCAACGGAGTTATTACTATTTTGTTTGTTTATTTGTGTTTTGAATAGCGAATTCACGCGGACGCTCTACTGTCTACCCGGTGCTGCTTGAGGAAGAAGTATTCCTGATGGTTTAGGCTGTCCCTGCGGTTTTATGCAAACAATTCTGAAATTATGCAAACTGAGTAGAGCCCCAAAAATGTGAAATTATGCGATTCTGTTAATTTTAACAAAGAATGATAAAGGAAAATAATCAGAAATTATGCAAAAAATGATCAAATTATGCTAAATTAATTGTGTAGGGTGCATAAAACCCCGTGGACAGTTTAGGGCAGGTGGCCAAGAACGTGACCAAAGTAATGGCGTGAATTATATATGTAAATCTCCTATTTTTACCCGAAACGTGAGAATCACCTCGACTGCAAACCTCCATTTCTACTCACAGATGCAAGTGATGGCTCAACGTGGACAACAGTTTTACTCATTGATGAGACGGCAATTGTCTGTGTGCTCTCTTTGTTGTGCTTAAGCTTGTTCA
>NW_004798694.1:90521-91661 GCF_000002075.1 Aplysia californica | reverse complement strand
AACCTACACACACACACACACACACACACACACACACACACACACACACACACACACACACACACACACACACACACACACACACACACACATACATACATTGCGGGAATTCAGTTAGACAAACACAGCACACTGCAGATCCCCAAACAACGGACACATTGTTCCCCAACACGACCTGCCAAATGCAAAACAACACAATCTGCTCCCAGCGGGACACAAGGACGCCTACACCAAGAGACTTACAGAGACAAACACAAAGAGTGTTATCTCACCAAAATAAGCCGGTGTACGTATACCCCCTTCTTCCGGTGAGCAGTGTGTGTCAATTAACCCCCCTCCCCCTAAAAAAACAAAAAACAAGAAGCAAAAAAAAAAGAAAGAAAGAAAGAAAAAGAAAAGTACAGAAAAAATTCCCTGGAATCCCATAATTCAATCCATCTCCTTTCCTCTCTCAATCCACTGACTGATGGAGTTAACGGTTTGTTTTATGTAAATAAGCCCACATGCACTCAGTGAGTTTACAATCGCCGATCTTCCTCAACTGAAACTGAAACTTTCAAGTGAAAGTGCTGCTCAAACGTTTGAGTTTGAGTTCTCATCTTACATACAACGCCTTCGTTGTTTGGGTCCGGGGTCCGGGGCTATACCTTCGGCACGTACCCAAATTCTTTCGGATAAAATTGCGATACGTACCCGACGAAAGTATGTCTCAACGAAACTAATAATAAGTAAAAATATCTGGCTAAGCGGGGCCAGAAGGCCGTATATAAATGCCTGTATTCAGATTCATTATAAGCTCGTTTCCTTTTCTTTGGTTTCGAAAACGGAAAGGTTTTCAAGGTTGTCTGTAAATGGAGAACGCTCTTATCCGGTTTTGCAGAATTCGCAAGGAAGGCTGGATTGTCAAGATTTTGTTTTTGTTTTTGTTTTTTTTGGTTTGTTTTTTTTTGGTTCTTTGTTGTTGTTTGTGTGTTTGGGTTGGGTTTTTTTTCTAAATCTGTACCTGCTGATTTTCAGAGGCATCATGTTAAGGAAAACAAACAAAAGAGCCTGTTGTTCTGGGTCTGGGAAATAAATAGAATTCCATTTTTTGATCCCCGTGGGTGGTATTTGGTTTACAATGGCATAACATAATTACAT
>NW_004798694.1:88253-89620 GCF_000002075.1 Aplysia californica | reverse complement strand
TGCGAGTCCGAGAGCCTAACCACTAGGCCACCGACGCCACATCAATCCAAAACCCCCCCCCCTTAAGACATAGATAAAATACGATACACAAGTACATGCACACATATACACATACATTCTTAATAATAGAAATAAAACCATTGCTAGTCGCCACTGTGCAACGCCCTGTTGTTTGAGCCAGGGCTATTCTTTCTTTCTCAAGGACACACCTCCGTGACCACCCACCTAAACATGAGTTTTCATTACTGCTTGAGTAAATGTTTATATATCTTATACGTTCTTAATGATGCAATGAGGGTGGTTGGAGATCCTACTTCTTTTCTTTCCCTTGTTTTTTTCTGTCTGCCTTGTTTCTTTTCGGTACTAGATCTAGATCTATAATATGATTGTCATTGTGTCATTGTGCTTCTCTTTACGCAAACTTAAATTCAAACTCAAAAAGTTCAAACCATGCTTGGTAGATCATTTGGAAGGCAGACTAACTTGGTCTATGTGGAATGTTTGCGTGTGCTATGCCAATACGTTCAGAACATTTATTTGTCGGATCTGTTTCATATAAATCGACTGCTCAATGCAATTCTCCGTCATACTTATATGTCACTTCTCAAAATGACGCGCGGCGCAGTCTTACACCAAGCAGCCGAAATATATCTCCCTTTAAAAAAAAATTGGTTCCGAACCCGACCCAATCATACAGAAACGAGGTGTCGGACAAACTGTGCACTCCACTTAAGATAGTATTTTCCTTAGCAGTGGTCGGGCCCAGATCGCGCGGCATGTCTACGTCTCATCTGCCTAATCTGTTTGACAGATTCGTACCGGAAGACGAGGATGGCACGCAGTCTCTTCCGGTCTCCCGGGTGCGAAGCGTTCTGGGAAGAGAGTAAACTACCTTTTTGAATGGGATAATTCTGCCCCCACGGTGAAATTCCTGAGCCCCAACTCCGTCCTTAGTGAATGACAGTGTAAGTAAGTCGTGTTCCCCACAAGGCCATTGTATGGACAGGGGATTAGCTTCCTTCGGCAAAACGGAAATCACTGCTACCTCGCGCGCTGTGCATAGTTCTTTACATAGATATGTGATGTGTCTTTGGAATGACCCCCCCCCCCCTTTTCACACGTTCTCATACTCTCTGGGCGTCTACCCCCACCCCCTTCACATTTCACTCCCTTCTTCTGTTGCTTATATTGTCTTAACTCTAATCATCTGGAGAAAGAGACACTTACGTTTTTCCCTCCCTTCCTTTCTCATTCTCTCCTCACTCCTTCTCCCTCTCCTTCTCTCTCTCTTTCTCTCTTTCTCTCTCTCTCCCTCTTTCTCTCTCTCTCTCTCTCTCTCTCTCTCTTTAACCCACAGACACACGCGC
>NW_004798694.1:86292-87364 GCF_000002075.1 Aplysia californica | reverse complement strand
TCTCCTCCCTGTCTGTCTGTCTGTCTGTCTGTCTGTCTGTCTGTCTGTCTGTCTGTCTGTCTGTCTGTCTGTCACTCACTCATTCTCTCTCTCTCACTCTCTCTCTCTCTCTCTCTCTCTCTCTCTCTCTCTCTCTCTCCCTCTCTGCCTGCTTTAAACTTTCTACAACCCCTTCTCTCTCTTAAACTTCCACCCCCTCCTTTTTTTTTCCAGCTTCCGCCAAGGAGATCTGAACTCTCGAGATTGCCAGCCAGTCTGTCAGTTGGTCGGTCGGTCAGTTCATTTATCTGCCTGACATCAATCAGTTTTTTCTTCTTCTTGCGGATTAAGATCTGGATCGATAGTAGACGGCAGATCGTTTTCTCCGAAAGCCTGGAACAATCCGTAGATCCAAATCGCGCAATCAGAAATTAACTTGGAGGCGCTTATTCGCGTGCCCGGGGATCTTGAGTTCTTCATGCAAAGAGGCCAATAGGCGCTGCAGATATTTTCCCTTTTATTTCATATCACTCTGGAACGCATTCTGGGTGGCACTTTCTTTTTTTTTTTTTTGATCTCCTTGTGCATTTATGTGGCCTTTTTGAACGGAGCCTGTTTAATGCACGGTTGTTTTTTAAAATGGTTTTCTGCCTTGTTGTCGGTCTTTTTCTTTTAGATGCGGGCGTTCTACTGGAGAACACGCTTTTCTTGAAACATACCTTACTGTAATGGAAAGGTATTCAAGCTCACGCTATGTCGCAAAAAAACTATACTAAACCACATCATACCATGTGGTAGTATCGAACAACATTTCTTTCTATACCATATTATCACAGCAAACACTACGATTATTTGCAAACCCATAGTATAGCATGGCATAGCAATCCAAAACATACGACCTTATTAAACCAGTCCAAAGCATACAACTCTTTATCAATAATAATAATAGATAATAATAGATAGCATTTGTATAGCGCATAACCCCGCTCGAAAACAAGCTCTATGCGCTTTACACTATATTATTACCCCTGCAGACCATAGAACACTCAGAAACATTCTCAGCTTCCCGGGAAGCATACAGTGCAAGCAGCTG
>NW_004798694.1:85170-86192 GCF_000002075.1 Aplysia californica | reverse complement strand
ACGTCAGGTCCCTGACAGGATTCGAACCCACGACCTTACGGTTGCGAGTCCGAGAGCCTAACCACTAGGCCACCGACGCCACATCAATCCAAAACACACGACCCTTACTTACCAATCCAAAATATATGACCGTTACTTACCAATCCAAAACGTACAACCGTTTCCTTCCAGTCCAAAACATATAACCCTTTACCAGTCCAAAACACACGACCCCAATTTACCAATATAAAACATACGACTTCGTCCTTCCACCACACCATGCAGAACCTTTATACCAGAACATACCATCAGGCTGCAACAATGTCCAGGGATGAATGCATTCTTGATACTGCCCAGTGTTGTGTGGCCTTGACCTATATACTATTGTCTCCAGGGGTCAAGGGCGGCTAAACTAAGGTTAATAGAAAACAATACCTTATACGATTTACCAACCAACAAACACAATTCAGATCGTTTACGAAGATTGGCTGGCTCGCTGTTCCAGGCTTTCTGTCGGGGATACCAGGAGCTGAAATGGACACTGTAGTACGGGCAGAAAGACGGAGATCTCGATTGAAGTAAAGTTGGGGCTTGAACTCTCCTCTTTTGATTTGAGTGCAAGGGAAAGGGTGGTCTTAATGTTATACTGCAGACACATGCTTAAAATTGTGTGTTAGTGTTTGAATTTTGATCCTTGGTGGCATTCTATGAGTGCTTTTGTCATGTTTCTGAAGTTTTGAAAAAAAATCAAGTTATAAAGATATAAACTTAATTATAGACATGTATATTTCTGGAACATTGTTATTTTTTTCAACAAAAGAAAACTAAGGAGAAAATAGCAAAAACAAAACAAAACTATATTGGGTGATGCCACTTGATGTCTTTATTCGAACAACGGTTTTTATCTTCTCTAGAAATTGATTTAGACGATTGGGCAATGACGCTGTCAGTGCCCAGGGTTTATACTCTACTTGTATGGAATAGAGCGCTATCATCATCATCATCATCATCATCATCATCATCATCATCATCATCATCATCAT
>NW_004798694.1:81182-83440 GCF_000002075.1 Aplysia californica | reverse complement strand
ACAGACAGACAGACAGACAGACAGACAGACAGACAGACAGACAGACAGACACAAGGACAGACAGACACAAAGACAGACAGACAGACAGACACAAGGACAGACAGACACAAGGAGAGACACAAGGACAGACAGACACAAGGAGAGACACAAGGACAGACAGACACAAGGAGAGACACAAGGACAGACACAAGGACAGACACAAGGACAGACACAAGGACAGACAGACACAATGACAGACAGACACAAGGACATACACACTGACAGACAGACACAAGGACAGACACAAGGACAGACACAAGGACAGACAGACACAATGACAGACAGACACAAGGACATACACACTGACAGACAGACACAAGGACAGACAGATATAAGGACAGACAGACAAAAGGACAGACAGACAGACACATGGACAGACAGACAAACACGAAGACAGACAGACACAAGGATAGACAGACAGACACACTGACAGACTGACACAAGGACAGACACAAGGACAGACAGACAGACAGACAGACAGACAGACAGACAGACAGACAGACACAAGGACAGACAGACACAAAGACAGACAGACAGACAGACACAAGGACAGACAGACACAAGGAGAGACACAAGGACAGACAGACACAAGGAGAGACACAAGGACAGACAGACACAAGGACAGACACAAGGACAGACACAAGGACAGACACAAGGACAGACACAAGGACAGACAGACACAAGGACAGACACAAGGACAGACAGACACAAGGACAGACAGACACAAGGAGAGACACAAGGACAGAACAGATGGATCTAATAGTGGCGCCTTCAACCACCTGCGAGAGAATTTTGGGGAGGAACTCATATTTTACCAAGTAAAAAATGCATATATCAGTTGTGTGCTTTCAAGCCACGTTCAGAGTTGACAATGTAGTTTTGAGCGGTTATACACAAGGCCCATCGGAGGTTTGGTTCAGTTCGGGTTCTGGCGGCTATAGTGCCACTTTAAATAGACCAACTGTTACTGCCGAAACCGATCGCCAAATGCGCGGCCTTGAAAACAAACACGTTTGTTAGTGAAGGTCATCGTTTGTTTTGTCAATTTTGCCCGTCCTGTGCAGGACAATCCAGCTGGCACAAAACTGACAAAACTGATAAAATCGACAAAATCGACAAATAGACAAAATGGACAAAACCAACAAAACTGACGAAATCGACAAAAAACAGACAAATAGACAAAACTGACAAAACCTACAAAACAGACAAATAGACAAAACAGACAAAACAGACAAAACAGACACAACCGAACCGAACCTATGATGCCACGGGCACCCTGTATTAGCAAAGGCGCCTAAGGAGAGACTGGTCACCGTAACTTGTAATTTCAATGTGGTGCGAGTCCATTTGACGGTATACCACTGGACAAGTCTGAGAACTGGTTGTTGCTCTTGGTGGTCTACATATCATCATTGCCTTTCTCACCCTGCACCAGGGTATAGGCCTCGAACAAACACTTTCCACCTTTCTCTATCCTGGGCTAGCCTCTTGATGTTATTCCATGTCTTCCCACTTTTCTGCACCTCGATTTCTGGGAATCTTCTCCAGGTTCCTCGCGGTCTTCCCCTTAATCTCTTACCCTGTGGATTCCAATCCAACACTTTCTTTGCAATGCAGCTGTCTGACTTCCTGAGAGTATGTCCAATCCATCGCCTCCGATTTCTTCCTACCTCGTCTCTGACTGGGATCTGTCTTTCTTTCCTTAACACTTCCTCGTTGTTGATCCTGTTTGTCCATCTGATCCCAAAAACTCTAACCCTAACCCGACGACAGGTTACGAGTTACGGTTTGGATTAGTTTAGTTAGAGTTTTGCTACACTCTCAAAATGTTGTATTTGAGGGATAAAGTTAGGATAGAGTTAGGCTATAGGTGGATTGTAACAGACTAGAAGCCAAGTGGTACAGAACTGTCATATTTTTTCATGTGGTAGACCGTCAAGTAGAACAGCAACGACACGGCAGACCGTTAAGTGGACAAGCTGACACTCTCAAATATTTATAGACATGATAATCTAGCTTTGTACCAAAAGACCAGTGGGATAACAAATGGAGAGAGACCAATCAAAGAGAAAATGGGAGATAAGGGAGAGGGGGACGAGGGGGCAATGATTGGTATGGGGGTGGCGTGTGTTGCAGAGAAAGAGAGAGAGAGAGAGAGAGAGAGAGAGAGAGAGAGAGAGAGAGAGAGACAGACAGACAGACAGACAGACAGACAGATA
>NW_004798694.1:79326-80881 GCF_000002075.1 Aplysia californica | reverse complement strand
GGGGAGGGGGGAGGGGTGGGGATAACTGTCTCCAGATGCTTGATGTCTCGCTGTAGGACCAGGGAAGAGCTGTCGGGTTGGTAATTGATTGTTGTGTGGAGAGTCGTACAAATCGTTTGGAGTACGTCGAAAGATGCGCGTCTGGTTTATAAAGACGCGTACGCGAAAGCGCGCTCACACGCATACACACACAATCACACACACACATACACACATACCCACAAAGAGAGAGAGAGAGAGAGAGAGAGAGAGAGAGAGAGAGAAAGAGAAAGAGACACACACACACACACACACACACATACACACACACACGCGCACACATACACGATCACACATGCATACACTCACACATCCACACAAGCAAACACACACACACACACACACACACACACACATACACACACACACGCACACACTCTCTTTTTCTCTCCACCTTACCCCTCCATCTCTCCCTCTCCCTCCCCCTCTCCCACTTTCTCTTTATCTCTCTCTCTCTCTCTCTCTCTCTCTCTCTCTCTCTCTCTCTCTCTCTTTCTCTCTCTCTTTCATACTCATATATCTGTCTTCAAAACTAAGATATTTTTACACCTAATATTGACATTTCTTAAGGTTTATTTTGTTCTCTCATTGAACGCTAAGACGTCCAAGTCTTGTAAAACGCAGAGGGGAATTAAATCTTTGAATGGCAACTAGTAATCAAATACGTCGATTTCACTAAATAGTACGTTTCTGATAGCTTCCCGCTTCGACCATACCTGTCAAGGTCACCTCATGGTTATTGGAATGGGGAACACAACATCCCGGCAAAAAGATGGAAATATTCAACAAAAAAGTGTCCCCACTCAAGAGTTAAACTCAGGTCTTCTACGAATAACAAAGAAAAGAACCAACTATTACACCACCGTCGAGGGTGGTTGGAGGACATCACTGGTAGGTCATACTTCTTTACTTTCCCTCTGTTCTGTTTGTCTGTATGCCTATCTGTCTATCTGTCTGTCTGTCTGTCTTACTTTACCTCAGCACTACATGACCATTACTGTTTTTGGTGCGTTTCTCTTTAAACAAAGAAACAAACACGCCGATTTTCGCGTTCTCGTATTGCTAAACTGTGCACCGCTCACGCAGAGCTGCAAATACATAAACTCACAGACCGTGAGCTCTGACAAGATGCAGATATGTACCTGTCTGTGAGTATTGAGTTTCAGTCACACTGCCCTAGCTCATCCTAAACATCTTCGCACCCAGCAAACTGGAACTTTATTTGTTTGGTTAGGGAATGTTCTTTTTTAGAAACCAAAAGAGAAAAAAAATCTTCCAAATTAACTCAACGTGCCTCATGGAAATACGAGGTATGCCTTCTTCTCTGCCATATGGTTTCAGCTTTCGTTTCTTACCTTCCTGTTCTCTCTCTCTCTCTCTCTCTCTCTCTCTCTCTCTCTCTCTCTCTCTCTCTCTCTGTGTGTGTGTGTGTGTGTGTGTGTGTGTGAGAGTGTCTGTGCCTCAAATCTTTACACAGTGTGTGTGAGTGGGACAGTCGATCAGTCGTCTACAATGC
>NW_004798694.1:76325-77469 GCF_000002075.1 Aplysia californica | reverse complement strand
GAGAGAGAGAGAGAGAGAGGGATAGGGCGGTATCTAGCAAGCTGACAAAGTGGTCGTCTAAAATAGATTTAACAATCTTGACGATGCCTGTTATTTCAACGAGCACATGACATGAGGAAATGAAAAATATTTTGGCTGTCTGCAATCCCTAAATTGTGTCGAATCGGACTTTAAATATTTACGAACAAAATCAATCATCGCCAATATCCCTTACTTGCAAATCACTGCGGCACGTTTTAAAGGTGTGATTTTTTTTTTTATATTCCAAATCAGCATGGAACAGTAGCGACTGATGAGCACAAGTTGTCAAGAATTCCTTCTGCGATATTGAAGCTATGAGCGAATGTCAAACGTGAGTAATTGGACGCTCGGCATGTTCGGCACAGCCAAAATAAACAGATGAAGGCGCACGGAAGGAGTCAGAGACAAATACAACAACATCGGCAGGGTTTACACTTAAAGACGCAAACAGAACATTATAACGATAGTTGCAGATACGCTGACGCTTTAAAATGCAAATATTCACATATTATGTGGCCTCGGTAATCCAGGGGTTGGACGACCAGACTCGTTATCGTGAGATTAGGGTTTTTGTTAGGGTTAGGGTTACGGTTACGGTTGGGTTAGGGTTAAGTTTGGGGTTAGGGTTAGGGTTAGGGTAACGGTTAGGGTTAGTATTGGGGTTAGGGTTAGGGTTAGGGTTGGGGTTAGGGTTAGGGTTAGTGTTAGGGTTCGAGGCTTAGCTGGAATCAACTTTGTGTCTTTGGGAAGGGCACTGTACAGGATTGTTCCCATTTGACTCAGTTCTATCGGAAATGGAAGTCAAATCCGGAGGAGGTCAGGCCTCTTATATAATCTTATATTATTACAAGAGGAGCTAAACCTATACAGTTTTGCATTTCGGGTATTCAGACAATATGAGCAGGTCATGAAATCCTTGAAGTTGTAACTTTTCTCATCTACAGCTGACGTTCAGACACAAACTACGTGTGCAGACTCAAATACTGGCATTGATGATGGAAGATGACTTTTTATAAGACAGCATGAACCCACACACAAACACTCCCTTACTCTCTCTCTCTCTCTCTCTCTCCCTCTCTCTCTCTTTCTCTCTCTCTCTTTCTCTCTCACTCTCTCTCTCTCT
>NW_004798694.1:71437-74327 GCF_000002075.1 Aplysia californica | reverse complement strand
AGAGAGAGAGAGAGAGAGAGAGAGAGAGAGAGAGAGAGAGAGAGAAAGAGAGAGAGAGAGGGGGGGATTTAGAGAGAAAAAGAGGGTGGTGGTTGGCAGAAGTGAAAGAGATCTCTTTGCTTGTTGTCATGAATGTATACATGCATGTGTGAAGGGGCTTGTGTGGGAGTTTTTTGTACCTGCATGCTTGTGTTTGTGCGTATGCATGATAGATTGCGCTTGGTAGCGTCAACCCAGCTGCCGGCTGAAAATCGAGGCTGAAATGCGGAGAATGAGGGTGGGAGATTATTAGTATGTTGTAAATAAAGTGGTGCAGGCACGCCACACAGTTGGCCAAGACAATCCTACAGGGGAACAGCGCAAGGAGAGAGACGAATTATAAAGCAAAGGAAAGGATGAGAATTCAATATAATGTAATATATAATGTTTCGATTCAAAAGTGTATTCATTAATGCTAGATTCTATATCTGTCTATAAGATAGCATTAATGCATGAACATTTCATTTATCTTTTTTTCAAAAAGTTATACTATTCTCTGCAACTATATTGGGAATATCTATTGTAGCTCTTGTACTATATTTCAGTATTGTTGAAGAGTAGACTGGGCGTGACTGGAAAGCTAAAAATAGGAAAGAATGGAAGATGCTTGTTGTAAATGAATACAGTGATGGCTTAACAGTCAGTCAGACTACAGGAGAGGTGAAGGTGAAATAAAATGGTTGAGGAAGGAGGCATAACGGTGACTCTTAAGTTAAAATATAATACAGCAGTGCTCATACTTTGAGTTGTTTATTTTTCTCACGTTTTGTACATCTGTTTCTGAGATTATGTATCGTATGTAATGAAAGCCATATCCGTTAAGGTAAGGCAAAGGTCAAATATTGTTAATAGAGCGTGGGTTTACCTGCATCATAGTGATTAAGCACCAATTAGCCGTAACTGCAGTTCAGTGGCATATGCATGGCGTATTTATACTTCTTAAGGGTATCCGTATGCGTAATTCCTGATTATGAGAGATTTCGTTTGCGTAATTATGCAATCTGTGCGCAGTGTGGTAGCCTACGCTGACATTTTGAGTGCAGTTATCTGACCTAGGTGCACTTCCCCTTTTTCCAGCCTTATCCCCCCTCCCCTCCCCCCCCCTACTTCTATTTTCTTCCTCTTCTCCACCCTTTCCCACATCTTTTAACGGTCACGTTTTAACATACCAATGTTTACAGTGTGTGAGACGAAAATGAGGTTCAAGTCTACAATTATAGCTGATACAGCTATGGTATGTGCCACGTCCAAAAGTATAAATTGTGTTAATAGGAAACATACAAAGGAAACCAAAAACAAAACCGAACAACAAACAAACAAAAACTAAAACCTTAACCGAAAACAGTCAATTCCGTATAACTAAACAATGCGGAGTAGCGCTTTTTTAACTCTCGAGAATCAAAGAAACAGTGTTGGCAATGTTTAACAACAACAACGGCATCAACTATAACAACAACTACTACTACAGACGGGGCAGCAGCTGACAAACGTTCAGCACCCCCCCCCCCTCCCCCAAGATAATGTCACTTAAACCGGAATGTTCACTTAATTTTTTTTTTAAAGAACGAGAAAGAAATAGCCACTTGCTGACGTCACAGCTACCACCAGATTGAGCATTTGTGCTATCGGGGGCAAACGGCATGTGTGTCAACGACAATAAAAGTCGAGATTCTCTAAAGTGGAAGAAAACTACACGAGACGACTGATTTTCACCGGAAGTACGTCACCTAGTAGGAGTGATCAGTTTTCATCTTCTCTCGACATGGCAACATGTCAGTTTCGATTGAAGTAGTTGACAAAAAATGTTTGACCTAATTCCATTCGTTACTTTGTGCTGGCTATCTTGTTGACACAGTCTACGAGGGGGGAACTCTCAAGTACTGAGAGAACAAACAGGAGATGCTGAGATTACTGAAGATTTCTGGTGTTACGATTTCACTTTTAAGAGTGCCTCAAGTATTGTACCTCAAGTATCAGTTGGTTCTAAAATTACCTGTATGGTCTAGAATAGACACGTGATGACTCAAGACCACGAAACAAACAAACAAATAAACAGGATTAAGAGGCAAACAAACGAATAAACGAACAAACAAACAAACTAAAGGATAAATGATTTTTTAAAGAGTAAAGGCAAAGAAATAGTTTCTTTTCCAAGGGCCAAATCTGAAACGATCATGGGCCATTTGGTTCGATAAATTATGATTGAAAAATAAGAATTCTATTCTTTAAATAAACGTTTATTTATTAGTACATCCATTGCGAATGTCTTTGCTTAGTTAGCTATCCACGTAACCTCATCTGATCGAGCCTCACTTACAGCTCACAGCACTTCAAAGCCTTTAATAGATAATAGCCGTTTATTCCAGCTGTTTGCCTCTCGTGTAAACAATTTCTAGGTGTTCTTAGACAGTTGCTTGGTCTCTCATCTACAGGAGCAAATGTGTCACTCCAACAAACATACTACATGTATGACTTGGGTGTGATGAACTTGCTGGACTGTCGCGAAATCCGGTGTGTGTGCTATACTATAACGGTACCTTAGAATAACAAAGTTCTATCTGACATGTTTTGGACGTTATGAGTTACTACGACCATGAGCCTTGCGGTCTGAAACCAAATGTTTTCTCTGATTTATAAAAATCGCAAGATTATTCAGAGTAATTTTCAAGATGTTCAAGAAATGTATTCGAAAAAGCTTTACATGTTTTGATGTTCAAATTTTTTACGTCAATTTGTTTCAAAATTAGATTCTGAGCAAATAGAATTGCGTTATTCTAATTAGGTAGCGACAAGTCGACCCACACAAAAACGTCTTAGGTTTATTTGTGAATTCCTCTTGATTCCACTTACA
>NW_004798694.1:63937-68937 GCF_000002075.1 Aplysia californica | reverse complement strand
AATAATAATAATAACAATAATAATAATAATAATAATGATAATAATAATAATAATGATAATAATAATAATAATGACAACAACAACAATAATGAATAATCGTGTTCCCCTTGTTAAAGCACAGATTAATTTGGATAATGTTAGAGGCAAGAGATTGGCTGTAGATTTATATAGGATATTTTTTATTTATTTCGTCTATTAAATTTTTAATAAGAATTTTCGTCTGATTGCTTCTCTTTTGGTACAGATTGTTTGTAGTGTCAAAATGAATGCCTTCCTTTTTAAATTGATCTTTTAATGCATTTCGGTATTGTATGAACAGTTCACATTCCAAAAGTACGTGATCAATTGATAGTGTTTTTTGGCACTCTTGGCATATTTGATTCCTTTTGATGAAGAAATATGGTGAGCATAATCTGAGTCGGGTAATCAAGTTTTGGCCCTCTCCATACGGTACTATAGTTTTTATATTTGGTACTATCTTTTTAAAGAATGTGCCTGTCTTTGAATTTGTCCATGCAGTCTGAAAAATGTTTTCTTTTACTCTTTGGTGTAAAAGATTTTTCATTTCTAGGGGTCCCAGTTTTCTATTTATATATTCTTTCTTTTGCATTCTTCCCTTGTTTGCAAGCCTGTCAGCCATCTCATCCCCATCTATTCCGCAATGTGATGGTATCCAAATAATGGTAACCCTTTTTCCGTTAGTTAATAATTGTTCATGTAATTCAACTATGTTCTGTAGAATGTCAAATCTAGCATGATTTCTGTGAGGTTCCCCAAGTGAATGGGCTGCCGAGAGAGAATCAGTGAGTATAAGAATATCCCTGTTCAATTCATCACTGCACGCCTGTTTCATTGCTCCCTGTATCGCTATCAGTTCAGCAGTAAGAATAGAAGTAGAATCTGTTATTCGTGAATACGATCGGATATTTTGTTTTTTAACATAGAATCCTGATCCAGTACGTTCATCCTCCCTGGATCCATCAGTGAAATACTGGATATGATTACTATATAAGTCATTAATATGTTTTAATGTAATATTTTTCATTGATGCGTATTTGTCTTCTCTCTTTTTTATTTTGTTCTTCAGTGTTAGGTCCACATTAATGTCACAATATTTCCATAAGGGTAATTCTTGTTTCAGAGTGGCGGACATTTTTTTTTTTACTTTCAAAGTTCCCAAAATTGCTTGTGTGCTTTCTACAATGCCGTTTTTAGGTTTAAGATGTTTGTTTGCGATCTTGATTATTCTGTCTCTGTAGACATTCCTAGCATTGTTTTCTTTATTATAATTTACTCTATGCCATAGTTGGACCTTGCTTTCCTGCCTTCTTATCCAAAGAGGGGGGATTTTGGTCATGACCGATAAAGCCATGCTGCTTGCAGCGCGTGTAGAATTGGGGATTATTCTCAGTGCTGAATTTTGAATGGTGTCCAGTTTCTTTAGTTGACCCTTTGCTCCCTGGTCGTATATTTCCTCTCCATAGGCAAGTCTTGGTAGTATCAGATTTTTGTATATCAATGTTTTTATTTTTGAATTTATCCCCCAGGTTTTTCCTGCTGTGCATTTCAAAATATTAAGGGTGTTGATTCCTTTCTCATATTTTTCAGCTATATGCTCCTTGAACTGGAGGAATTTGTCAAACGTAACTCCTAGGTATTTTACCGATTTTGTAGGATGGACATTTGTTCCATTTATCTGCAGATCTGGGCATAGTTTTTGGTTAAAGAAGATTGCTTGGGTTTTGTTAATATTTACTTTAAATCCAAGATTTGTGGAGTCTCGATGAGGACATTTGTTGGATTTTCAATAGTTTTTTAAATGAAAGTGGTATTCTTTTTTGCTCTCTTTCCGGGGGCATGTTTGGCTTTAATCCACAATGCAGTGTCGTCAGTAAACTGTCCTATGCTTATCCTGGGATATTTATCTTCTATTGCTCCTACCGAATTTATCAATATAGCCCCCTGGGGTGTTCCGTTTTCCTGACTTTTCATTTCAGATAATACGCCTCCAACTTTAACCCGGAACGTCCTTTCATAAAGAAAGTCCTTAATATATTTATACATATTGCCAGTTATCTTCATTTTCATAAGTTGTTCAAGGGTTCCTTGTTTCCATAGTAGATCGTAAGCCTTCTCCAGATCCAAGAAAACCGCTGCCGTTACTTTCCCAAAAGTTCTACATTTATCCAGTTCATGAGTTAATCTCAATAACTGATCGTGAGTTTGCCTTTTTCTTCTGAATCCCGACTGGTTGGCACAGAATAATTTCTTTTTTTCAATGATGTGGATGAGTCGAGTATTTATTATTGTTTCCAAAACTTTTCCAAGACGACTGGTGAGAGAGATCGGTCTATAGGAAGCCGGTTGGCTTTTATTTGTATTGGGTTTTAATATTGGTATTATTTTGGCGTGCTTGAACTCCAGTGGAATTTTGCCTTTATTCCAGATATTGTTGAAGAAGTCTGCTATCACTATGTTTGCGTTGTATGGTAATTGGTCATACATTTCATATGTCAGGGAATCATGACCTGGGGTGCTTTGTTTTTTCTTTCTCAATACTTCATTCATTTCTTTATAACTTATATCAACATTTTCCTCTTTATCGTCATTTTCTTGTTTTTGAAAGAGATGTTGATTGAGTTTTGTATGATTTTGTTTCTTAATTCTAAAAGATGCATCTAGGTTTTCATCACTACTAATAAATTGATAATGCTTTCCCAACGTCTCAGCTATGTCTGTGTTTGAGGTAAGTTCTTTTCCATCAAGTGATTGCAGAGGACAAGTGCATTTGCGTTTTATATTTGTTCCATCAATTGCACGTATAGTTCTCCACACTTGTGAAATTTCTGTATCAATATTCATAGATTTACAGTAGTTTTTCCACGCCTGTTCCCTGAAGTTTCTTATGGTACTGGTCGCTAGATTTCTGGCCTCTCTGTATCTTTTAAGAGTTGTCTCTGTTTTATGTTTTTGATACTCCTTGAGGGCCTTCATTCTGTTCTTTTTTGCCTGATTACATTCCTCATTCCACCAATACACTGTAAGTTTTGCTTTTTTTTTGGCAATGGTTTTGGGGTCTTGTTTGCATTATTAGGTATTGTTTGTTTGGCTATTTCGGTTACTTTTTGGACTATATTATCATGGCATACGTCTATATTGTCATTTTGTAGTTCTTCCCATCTACACATGATTGCTTTGTTTTTGAATACTCCCAGTTTGCCTTTTTGTTTTAAATATAAGTTTTTTGTTCGGGCAATAGGATGTCTTCTTCTTTTCTTGCCAGCTGGTTGTTATCGGGAAGTGATCACTTCCCATAGCATCCTCCATTGCGTTCCAATTAACTTCTTTGTTACTTATCAAGTTGCTTGATAGAGTGAGGTCAAATGCAGAATCTTTGTGATTTGTATTTTCCGCTATTCTTGTCTTACTTCCTGTATTATGTACAGTAAGGTTGTTGTTGATTATCCAGTCTAAAACAATATTCCCAGCTTGATTTATTCTATCTCCCCATATAGTATGACTACTATTGAAGTCTCCCAATATGAAATGGTTACATAAGGTGGTATCAATAGATTCTAAAAATATTCGCGTTTTCTGACTATTAGCTAGAGTTCTTCTGTATACATTAGTTATGTGAGTTTGCGTTTCGTTTTCAAGGAAGATTGTAATTGTAATAAAATTTCCTGTTTCGTTGTTGCACCTATCCATTTCTCTGAAGGAGTGCTTGTTATTGATAGCTATTGAAAGTCCAAGATTTGATTGATTAGCATCACAACGGAAGTGCCGGAAGTGATATTTCGCGAGGCGCATTTTGTTTCGAGAGTATAGATCTAGACCTTCTTTTTTTTTGCATCTCTCAAGATTTATTGCTCCATTCCAGTAGAGTGTATATATAGTAGGCTAATGACTTTCATTTGATGTTAATGTACTTATCATTCCTTTCATTGAAAGGGGGCCCAGCTAGTTTCATTATGATTTCCATTCAGCTTTCTTTGGTTCAAACAAGCAAAGCTCCCTTTTGAACACATGATAATTGGGAATTTCCAAAATCGAAAATTGGCTTACAAAAATGGAGCCATAATTATATAGAGATAGAAGAAAAAATATTCAACTTTCTCCTGCTCTTCCTCCTTTTCCTCCTCCTTATCACCATCAAACTTATCATCATCATCATCATCATCATCATCATCATCATCATCATCATCATCATCATCATCATCATCATCATCATCATCATCATCATCATTTGGGCCGCAAGTTCAGTGAAACCACAGCCACAATAAAGATCCAGTGGATTCCAAGCCATGCTGGAATCGAAGGAATGAGGCAGCAGACCAAGCTGCCAATGAAGCCAGAGAGATTGAAGGAGACAGACGACCAATAACATACAGGAGAGTCTTCCCAATGATCAAGAGGGGAATCAGAGACCTATCATGCAGAGCTAAGTACCAGCCCCTGGAGGATGTGCATTCTGGGTACTACAATAAGCAGGAACAATTGATCAAATGTCGCTGGGATTAGGTTGAGCGGGCTAGACTGTAGTCGGACAATCATTGGAGCATGCTATGGTATCAGAACTTTGTGAATGAAGAGCTCAACTGATGTTGCCGAAGATCCAGCCGTGAAAAGGAGGATGTCAAACATATTTTTGAATGTCCAGGAACAATGGCAACTCGAATGGAGTTAATTGGACGAGTGGAAGTGCCTCTGAGTATAATGACAAAGGAGCCGCTAAAGAGCCTCGCTCTCGCTCGAAGATTTCTTCGTAGAGACCACCAGGCCCATTCAGGAAACAAAAAATCATCATCATCATCATCATCATCATCATCATCATCATCATCATCATCATCGTTGTTGTTGTAAGCATGATCTTAAAAGGGGAATTGGTGGACACGTGAGTACTTTTATATTCATAAAATTATAAAATAAGCCCAACAATCATCATCCTTATCCTCCTCCTCCCCGTCCTTTTCCTCCTCCTCCTCCTCCTCCTCCTCCTC
>NW_004798694.1:62083-63666 GCF_000002075.1 Aplysia californica | reverse complement strand
CCCCTCCAAAAAAACAAAACAAAAAAAAACCAAAAAAAAACCATTTGTATGTCAGTAATCTGGTTTCTCCCGTGAGAATATTCCTCCCCGTATTACGTCTGTGCCCGTCTGCACGTTTCTGTGGCCGTGACGTCAAAGATGCACTTCCCCACCCCCCAACTCCCTCTTTTCCTTTCCACCCTTTTCCCCTTTTTTTCCTTTTCCCCTTTTCCCCTTTTCCCCCTCATACCCGCCCGCCGCGGGGTGGCGTCGATCCGCCTGTCTCGTCTCTGGCAGCAAGTTTTTTTGTTTTTTGTTTTTTGTTTTTAAGCCGTTTTCCCCCCGTGACAGGCGTTATCAGTGACGGGGGCCGGGCGGGGGCGGCAGAGAACAGGCAACAGAGAAAAATATTGTAAATCCTCCACAGAGCTGGTGAGAGAGACAGATGGTGTAGTAGGAGCGGCTTGTGTATGGTTTGTTTGTTTGTTTGTTTTGTTTGGGTTTTTTGGGGTTTTTTTTTTAGGGGGGTTGGTGTTTGTTTATTTGTTTGTTTGCGTGTTTGTTGAACCAGGGCGGTATTCTTGGAAACCTTTACATAAAATGAAGGACATGCTTAGTGATAACTTAGAACTCCCTAGTTGAAGGTTGTATAGTAGTGTTTACAAATTTCCATTCCAATACACCGTCTAAGCCTTCCACCCATAGGGGAAAACATACAGCGTTGCAGGCTGTTAAGCACATATCGCTACCATTTACAAATCCCGTCACTCACGTCTGCTCGGTTATCAACCAAGGCAGCTGCGTGTTTGTTTGTTTTGTTTTGTTTGTTTTGTTTTGTTTTGTTTGTTTGTTCGTGTGTTTGTTTGTTTTTGTTTTTTGTTTGTTCTTTTATTCGTGTGTTTGTTTGTTTGTTGTTTTTTTTGTTTTTGGGTTGTTTGTTTGTTTGTTTGATTGTTCGTTTGTTTGTTTGTTTATTTGTTTGTTTGTTTGTTTGTTGTTGTTTTTTGTGGGGAGGGGGGGGGGTAATCTGCCTCTGAAACCAGAAATGCCGAAAAATGAGTAAGTACATGCTGGATTGGGTAACTGTTCGGATAACTCAGATTCAAATCTTGAACTGAAATCCTTTTTGAATTCTTACCGCTCTCCGCAAACATATTTCTGTCCTATTGAAGACGGCTGCTAAAGCGGGAGATTCTCTCTAGAAAGGATGTTGTATCCATTACAAACAAGGCTTTACCATAATTATTTTAAGATGCAATTACATGTTTTTGGAGCCATCTTTAAAAAACAACAACGGGTATCTATGTTGTAGCGGTTAAAAAGCTTCGTTGTCGCTGCAAGCAGGTGAGGGGAATTGTTTAACGAGTAGGCCTATCTAAGTCTTTTTTGCGCTCATATGACCTTATGCAGTTGCGAGCGCCGTAAAACCCTCTACTATAATGAAAAATGAAAAAGTCTTTTTGCTGGTATATATCTTTCAGTCCTCCCTGGCTCTCACAATGAGGGTCAATGCGCGCCATCTGAATGATATTATAAATCGTGTTGATGAGGGGTGTAAAAACACTTACATTGAAGATGATGATAATAATTATAACAATAACAAT
>NW_004798694.1:57017-60009 GCF_000002075.1 Aplysia californica | reverse complement strand
TGTGTGTGTCGGGGGTGGTTGGTTGGTTAGGTAGGGGTATAATTTTGTACGTAAATTGATCGATAGAGAAAAAGAAAAAGAAAAAAAAATGCCAAACTTGGTGATATTCAGGTCATGAATGACAAATGGATAAGTCCGAAATATCTTGTGGGTCAAATATAAACTCAATGGGGATTGCGTTTAGATTATGCAAGAGGCAACCGTCTGGCTATGATATATCCTTTGTTTGTTTAACTGTCTTACGTATCGTTTGAGATAGGCAATATGTATGTAAACGCCAGACTCTTGTGCCACTTAAAAGGTGGGTAGAATTAGAACATAAAACATGCTTGTTTTGTTTTAGTTTTTAGCTCGCTCTGTCTGTCTGTCTGTCTGTCTGTCTGTCTGTCTGTCTGTCTGTCTGTCTCTCTCTCTCTCTCTCTCTCTCTCTCTCTCTCTCTCTCTCTCTTTCTCTCTCTTTCTCTCTCTCTCTCTCTCACCATCCCCTCCCTCTCTCCCCTCTCTCCCTCTTTCTCTCTCCTCTCTCTCCTCTCTCTCCTCTCTCTCCTCTATCTCTCTATCTCTCTATCTCTCTATCTCTCTATCTATCTATCTATCTATCTATCTATCTATCTATCTTACTGGTGATAAGAAGTTGCTTTTGGTAGATCCTACTTCTTTGTTTTCCTTCTGTTGTTTCTGTCTGCCTGGATGCTTTGCTTTTTTTTCCCCAGCACTGATTTAAGGTCACATTATGTCTATGAGCGTCAACCCAGCTCCAATACACTGTCGCTCTATCTATCCATCTTCGAGGTGAGTGGTCTCCTCCCCCCAAAACCTGAGAAGAATGCGCGAAATGCAGGCTGCACTCACTCACTCGCTCACCCCAGAACGCGAGCCAGCGTCTACCCTTTCGGTCTTCCACTCACACACAGTTGCTCAAACAGAATCAAACCAACACATCCCTCCCCATTTTCCTTTCACGTTGTTTCGTTTTCGCTACAATACGTTAGGTATTTCCCTGGCGTTTTTATTTTCTTCATCCACCTTTCAGATGTAGGAGTTTTCGTCTGGCGTATCAGGAAGTCCTTCCACGTATTAAGATAAAGCTTTTATAAGCAAAAGCAGACAATTGTGTAAAATAACTATTCCTGGATATCATGATTTCGTTCACATTAACGTATAGACGCCCAAGATCTGCCGTTATGTTGTGGGCGAAGCTGGGGAGATTGGAAACGAAGTGAAAGTGGATTTTCTTTGACTTTATGGGAGATTTGAGATACACTGCTTTCCTGAGCGTAGAATTACGGTTATCTACCCTTGTGTGGAAGCTTTTGTCTTAACTGATTTCTTCTTGGTTTTTTCCTTTTTAAACATCTTTTCTTCTAAGCATTGCAGTGTCTGTTCTGCTCCGGTTTATCCATCTGTTGCTATTTCTCGATGCGCTTGCTACGTTTTATTGTTAACGTGCCCTTTGCGTTTTGTTTCATGTCTGTCTTTCATCTGGGGTTTTGTTGCTTTTCTTTGCTGCTACTAGCGCTACCGTTATTGCTGCTGTTGCTATGGCTGTTGCAGGCATCGTCATCGTCGTTGTTGATGTTGTTGTACTTGTTGTTGCTCTCGCTGTTACTGTTATTGCTCTTGTTGTTATTGTGCATTTTGTTTATGTTGTGGCAATTGTTGTTGTTGTTCATTGTTACTGTTAGTAATCCATCTGCTTTTGTAGCTCTACGATTTTACTGTCTTGACAAAGAGCCAGGGCTCAAGACCGAACTTTTCATGGTCATGTATTTCTCTGTGTGTATATATATTATATCTGTCTCTCTTCCTCTCCCCCTCTGTTTCCCTCCCCCCCTTCCCTCTCTCTCTCTCTCTCTCTCTCTCTCTCTCTCTCTCTCTCTCTCTCTCTCTTTCTCTCTCTCTCTCTCCCTCTCTCTCTCCTAACCCTTATCCCCTCTGCCTTATATTTTTTTAAAATAAACAGAAAACAAAATAGCCAGCAGAATATAGAATAAAATAAAGCCCGTGCTCAGACAACCATCAGACTAATACAATCAATTGCCCCCGAAACGACGCCCCCTCTCTATTTTATCCTTACCCCTATTAAATCTTTCCCTTTTTCTCAATTGCTAACTTTTGTCTTTCTCTCAGGTCATTTTCTATTTTTCTCTATTTCTCTCTATTTCTCTTCTTCTTCTTTCTCTTGTTCTTCTTCTTGTTCTTTTTCTTGTTCTTCTTCTTCGTCTTCCTCTTCTTCCTCTTCCTCTTCCTCTTCCTCTTCCTCTTCCTCTTCCTCTTCCTCTTCCTCTTCTTCTTCTTCTTCTTCTTCTTCTTTTTCTTCTTCTTTTTCTCTCTCTCTCTATCTTTCTCTCGCTATGTCTCTCTGTCTCTCTCTGCTCTTTTTTCTCTGTCCCTCTCTATCTCTCTCTCTCTCTCTCCTGTCTCCTACCTCTCTCCTCTCTCTCTCTCTCTCTCTCTCTCTCTCTCTCTCTCTCTCTTTCTTTCTTTCTCCTCTCTGTTCAGGCCCTTTCTTCTTCATTTACCCTCGGCTACCTCCTATTAAAATAAAAGCTAATCGAAAACAAGGGGGAAAAACCCGATAACAATAGAATGAAGCAAAATAAAGGCCCATGCTTAGACCACTCAGGCTAATTCAATCAATTGCCCCGAAACTGTGGGGCGGGCCTTGACATCACAGGATTGTGACCACGCTTTTGATTACGTCACGCCCCAAACCCTCTTTCCCGATTGAGCGCGTCACGCCTATCGCAAAACGCCGACCTCCGATTGGCTACATCTTTTGAAAAGGATAAACATGGCGTCTGAACTCAGAGGCAGAGATGTTGTGACCCCCATCATCGGTGCTGGTGTTGGAACCTCTTCCCCATGCTCACGCCCACCCCCACCACCTCCCCCCCTCCTCCAGGTCACTGTTTTCTTTTTTAGCTAAGCTCGTGAGCAGATCTGACAGTCTCTGCTTCCTTCCTCTTTGGGGGAGTGGAACGAACCCCCC
>NW_004798694.1:52384-56007 GCF_000002075.1 Aplysia californica | reverse complement strand
CAAGGTGTATTCACCGAATTGATGACTGATTACACGGAACATTACCCCAATCAGCTTTATTACCACCATTAGGCTCAATGAGAAATAAAGAAAGCGGGAAGGGGCAAAGGGATTCCATTGTACTGAAGTAAGCATGTCCAAAAGGCAAAATGCATCCTGGCAATCAAGGTTTTGCATAACAAAACAAAACAGGGATTCCATTGTACTGAAGTAAGCATGTCCAAAATACAAAGTGCATCCTGGCAATCAAGGTTTTGCATAACAAAACAACGGCTTAAAGAAAAGACAGTGCACGTGCTTGATTAGAATAAGAATTATTTAATTTGATGGTCCAAATAATGGGAATATACCTAATTCAGCCTTGACGATTTCGAAAACAAAAGAATGAAAGTTCTAGGAATGTTCTCATCCACGATCCTCCTCCACCTCGACCCCCCATTCCTACCCGCCATCAAAACCTCAACCGATCTCCGAATCTCTTTCCACTGCCCCATCTGTGCATAATATGCATCACCGTCCTTATACCCGGTGTCCATTGGAGGATCGGTTCGGTTTCTGGCGGCTTCAGTGCTCACGGACGTGCACACTATAAACAGACCAACTGTCCAAACCTTTAGGCTCATATATGTTCTCTGACCGTCTAGGCCCAAACCAAATACTTGAAGCACGGCCTTGAAAAGAAACCCGTTTGTTCTTTAAGACTACCATCGGTTTCGTCGGTTTTGCCCTCTTGTGGAAGGCAACCCGGCTGGCCTCAAACCCACAAAACCGACAAAATCGACAAAACCGAACCAAACCGGTGATGCCAATGGGCACCGCCTATTATAGTTACAGCTTGTATCGCCCGATTGACCACTGCTATGTCACCATGCACCCAACTCAGACGCTTAATTCTTACCCCGAATAAAACGAAAAAAGGGAATGTTATTGCTCATAATATTGTTACCGGTGCTTTTGTTATTGATGCTGTTTATTTCAGAAATGGGAATCTTGTTAATGGAGGGGGATAGCAACTTTCTCTTCTGTCTCCACAGAGCTTTGACCACAGGTCAGCCAACTATGACGTCATACTTACGTTTTACGACGCCCAGAGGACTGGAAGAGAGAGGATGTCTTAAACAATATTATGGACCGAGAGGGGCGATAACAGAGAAACTCAATTTCCTCCTCATTTCTTAAAGCTCTCGTCTGAAATCTCTTGGGGTTAGGTTAATGGTTAACAAGATTGTAAAGTAATATTTTATTGTAGGATTAAGTAGCTTAGACAGGCCCAACGGGGGTCCTTAAACGACTCGTCTTATGTCGGAACTTGACAAAGCTTTTCGCGGGGAAGGGAAACACAAACAGTTTTTCTGTCTCTTTTGTACTTATAATTCTTATGTTCTGTTGTTCTGTCTTTACTACTGTTTTATTCCACTTGATTTTCTAGTTATTCATTCATTTATTTTAATTAAGATCACTCTATATTTGTTCATTTACGTCCTTTACTGGGGGGGGGGGTATTCTGAGGAGAAAAAAAATTAAATTCTGCTATTGAATTACGAAGATGGCACTAAAAAAGCGACAATTATAGAAATAAGAGCCATACCATCAACCAACGAAAAACGTTTCGCTTTGAGATTTCAGAATGAATTAACGATCCATTTTTATCATTTGAAGACCAAACTCCTCAGTAGCCGATAGCTACACTAATTATATCTATGAGGCTATCTTTCCAAACAGCCCTACTTTATATCTAATAACTATATATCTATATTATTACTAGCTGGGTACACGTTCGCTGAACAAACTTAAAAGAATCGTCGATCATCAAGTCATTGTGGAAACCGTTGGCACAGCTTGTGAACGGAAGCCTCACTTATTCACAATGGCGTCTAAGAAGACGAACTTTCCCAAGATTAAATCAAAACGAAACCAATGAAAAGCTGGAAAATAAACTACGGTGACTTCCGACACCTCAGTAAAACTGTGCACCCTTTAAATGATTCTGAACCACCGTTACTTTTTTCAAACTCGAAACTTTAAGTGGTTCGAAAGTTTTAGGCGGCCAAAGTGACGGACTTTCACAAATATAATATTTATAAATGACGTCTTTTTCTTTAAGATCATTTGAAAATTGAAACATGTTATGAGGCTACACGAACGTTTATACTGTATATTTTCTGCCCTTAATTTTACCTAGAAATTTGTAGTCTGAATAGAGTTTTGCTATTTTAGCGTCTGCCTCTCATACCACATACTTGAACAAAGCTTTTTCTCTACACATCGTGTGCAAATGGCGTGGTAAGAAACCACAACTCAGAAACATGCGTCGTGGATTAGACACGATATTTGAAATTCCAGTTAGTGTATTTCCATCTTCACTAATTCAAAAGTTATATTATTATTCTTATAATAGGCTACTGAAAATACAAGCCCAAAACGGTATAGATCGTGAGGCAACGCTTCGCAAGGATGGCGAAAGTAATCCTTTTTGACCTCAGCAAGACATGTCAAACTAGAGAACTTTGAAGTCCTCAAAAATGAAAGTCCAATTTACTGACACTGCAGGCTATATACCGGTTGTTGTTGTTTTTTAGTATTGTTTTGTTTTGTTTTGTTAGGGTAGGTTTTTTTTAGGGTTTTTTTTTTTTTGGGGGGGGGGGCTCTTCTACGTTGAAGGACATTCATAAGAACTTTTTTTTAATCGATTCAGGTGGCGTACACATTATTACAGGCCCCAATTGCGGCAAAATTGGACATATTGTGTTTAAACTTGAATTTCTCCTCTGATTACCTTCAATACCCTCTACCCTGACATTTTTTTTAGAATGCTTGCACTCTTGGAAATACCTTAACGTGTGAGATGGTGAGACAAAATTCTGTAAAGATTACACTATTCAAAGTAAAAGTAAGAGCACATGTGAAAGGCTTTTTTAAATATATAAAAATACAGTACAAACACCACTTCCGTGTAATTGTGTGTTACATTATCCTTGTTTCCCAATTGTCGTATAAAACAGAACGGTATCGAGGTTCGATCTAAAATTGAGCTGTTTGGGAAAGAGAACCACGTAGATAGATCTACGACGATTGTCAATAAATGATCGAAAATGCTTTATGCCTATTTTATTATCGCCTCTGCCCTGCTTGTCGTTCATCATCATCAATTGCCAGATCTTCAACAGACACCGGTGATTATGGTTTGTCATTCATTTCTTTGCTCTGATAATGCTCTCTAAAATCCTATATTCGTTATGGTCATTAAGCGTTAATAAAACGCACACATCTGACAGAAATAACTGGGTATGTTATCGGAACGTCTGAAATATATTCTCATTTTTTGCGTCACATGAAGATACATTTGAACATGGTTTAAAAAGCGCTTTGGCATCGGAAGTTGTGGAGTCTAAAATTAGGCTAGAAGCGATAAGATATCAGAATACCAAATTTAAACAGTGGTGTACAAAAAGAGAGAGAAAGAGAAGGGGATGGGGAAGGGGAGAAAGAGAAAGAGACAAAGTTGGGGGAGAGATGGAAAGAAAGAGAGAGAGTGATATATATAGAGGTTGGGATGAGGATCAGAGAGACAGAGAGGGGGGGATGGAGGGAGAAAGAAGGAGAGAGAGAGAGAGAGAGAGAGA
>NW_004798694.1:37989-49935 GCF_000002075.1 Aplysia californica | reverse complement strand
CCCACCCCCCAAAAAAACCCAGCCTTGATCGACCCAGTGACAGAAATATACATTGTTTGACCCGTGCGAAGAAGAGATATGTGAACAACGTGCACTGTTTAATTACGGAACCTTTTTTTATTAACATATCACGAATTCAAAATGTTCTTGACCTGTACTCATCTGTCGTTTATGATTTAAGCTATTGTCGTGGAAGTCTTTTCTATAATAAAGTGTGTATGTGTGTTTTATGGGATGTGGGTTAATGGCCTCAAACACTGAATAAACCCTTACTTACACTTAAAACTAGTAAAGAATTCTTTTAGAATAACAAGGCCAGCCAATCGGACAAGTTTACGCGTGAGCGCTGGGGACAAGATTAGCCGGGATTGCAGCAACTAGGGGTTGAGTTATTGATCCTGTCGACGTCACAGAATGCTAAAATTAATCAGTTCACCTTTATGTGAGAGGTGTCGCTCTCATTAAATTGAAGATGAATTTTATTTTTTATTTTTTTTTCCCGACCTTTGTCCATCAAAAAAAAATTGCTACCCTCTCCCATCCTCCTCCCCATCCTGACTCGACCCAGTGACAAAAATATGCGATGTTTAACCCAAGCGAAAAAGTATGTGCACAACCTGCACGGTTTTATTACTTACTTACTGTTATGTTACGACTTACTTGAGTCTTGGAGTAGTAGATCTAGTTGATAGTTGATGTTGGTAGGGCCCCACCTGCCGGTCGTCTGCTAGTTCTTCGTTAGCCGATGTTACTCGCTTCGGCTTCAATGAGAGAGTGACCTTCAGATTTCCCGCCGCTTGCACGAAATCACAGTCACGTGATACGTCCCTTAGGCCTACGTCAAAATAATTATTATTAAGGTGTGTTCACACTACATGTCCTTCTATTCTTAAGGTGCGTTTACACCACATCTCCCCCTCTTTATAATATGAGGAAATAACTTGAAAGGGCCAAAGCCCCAAATAACAAAATCAACTCTTAGGGCGAAAACTATAACAAATTAGTTTTCCTCCCAGGAACAAAACACTATATACATCATCTGATATTTACACTAGGAAGAGAGAGTACTATAAATCCAGTACCTCTCTCGGCTTGACCAGTCTTCCACTTCTAGTAACAACTGGCCTTGTCTCCGTCTCATTGGAAAGGCTACTTGCAGGATCAATTTGAATTATCCCTGACTCAGTTTGAGGTTGCCCTAACGTTGGTAAATTTTTACTATTTCTGGGTATAGTAGGAGGTATAGACAGACGTTAATCCGATCTTTTTCTAACCTGTTGTCGGTTCCTCCGTGTAACATGTCCAGAAGAAGTTTGGACGTATACAGATCTTGGAATTACTTTTGCTTCCTCCAGCCTCGGAGTCTTAAGCCAAACCGACTGTCCTGATTTTAACTCTGGTAGATTTTTCACTTTATGCCTTCTATCAAAATTCTCCTTGATTTTTCTTTTCATAGTAGCATCTTTCCTCCGGAATTTCGTATCGTTCTGTCTTTCCTGCAAGGATGGTACTCTAGTTCTTAGTTTCCGGTTCATCAGCAGTTCAGCTGGACTCTGTCCCTGGGCCAAAGGTGTGGCTCTGTAATTTACAAGGGCCAGAAAAGGGTCCTGTTCTTTCTTGAGCATGTTTTTAATTGTTTGAACTGCTCTCTCTCTCTCTCTCTCTCTCTCTCTCTCTCTCTCTCTCTCTCTCTCTCTGCTTCTCCATTAGCCGACTGATGATGAGGGCTACTTGTAACATGTTTGAATCCACAATAGGAAGCGAAGTTACAAAACTCTGCTGAAGTATATTACGTCCCATTGTCAGTAAGCACTGTCCTGGGAATACCCATTCTTGCAAAGATAGCCTTGAAACTGTTGATAACACTCTTGGAAGTAAGAGAACTAAGGTGTGGAATCTCAATCCATCTGGAATAATAATCCACCACCAGCAGATAATGTTCTCCCTGCCATTCAAACAGGTCACTTCCCACTTTTTTCCAAGGGTGATCTGGAGTTGGAGTTGGTACTAGCGGTTGAGGAGGCAATACTATGTGTTTTTCACACTCAGGGCAGTTATTCACTAGGGTTTCAATACCCTTAGACATCCCAGGCCACCAAATACAGGTGCATGCTAAAGCCCTACACTTGACTATACCTTGATGCCCCTGGTGGATTCTCTGGAGCATGTCTTGCCTCAGTGAAGATGGAATGGCTAACCTGCATCCGTGCAAGAGAATATCTTGCTCCACCGCCAAACAATGACGCTCTGCATAGTATAATTTTAATATTCCATGCGTCCTTTGAGGCCAATGGCCCTGAGTGAATTGAATCACCTCTCGGCATTCCTTGTCCCTTTGCTGTGCACGTCGAACTTCCTCTAGTCTTTCATCTGATATGGGGATCGACTGAAATATTGTACTGACTTCAACTGTTTCCTCTTCTGCTTTATTGTTTTTCAAAGGAGACCTGGATAACGAGTCTGCCGTAACTAGGTCCTTGCCAGCAACATATTCAATGTCGTAAGTAAATCTCAACATCCTCATCCTGAATCTCTGTATTCTTGGAGTAAGGAAATCCAAGTCTTTTGCTTTCATCAGCGACAGTAATGGTTTGTGGTCTGTCTCGATTACAAACTTAGGGAGACCCACTAAATATTCTGAAAATTGTTCACAACACCATGTCATAGCCAAAGCTTCCTTTTCAATCTGTGCATACCTAGTCTCGGTGTCCGTGAGAGATCTAGATGAGTAGAAAACTGGCTTCCTGCCTTCCTGGTCTTTCTGCAGCAGAACTCCTCCAATTCCAAAAGAAGACGCATCTGCAGACACTTTTATTGGCTTGTTTGGGTTGTAATGTTGCAGTACTGGTGTAGAACTAAATACTTAACTTCTTCAAAAGCTTTCACTTCTTCTGTCCCCCATGTCCATTCGCTGTCTTTCTTAAGCAGGTCTCTCAGAGGTTTTGTCACATCTGCCAGCATAGGTGCAAATTTGCCGACATGGTTTACCATTCCCAAAAATCATTTTAGCTCTTGGACATTTTCTGGTACCTCAAGCCTGGTAATGTCCTCGACTTTCTCTGGGTCAATGCTGACACCGTTTGCACTGACAATAATAATATGTCCAAGAAATTTCACTTTCTTTGTTGAAAACTCGCACTTTTCATTTAGTGTAAGTCCAGCTTTGTTCATCCGATCCAATACCAACTTCAGTCTTTCGTCGTGTTCTTTTTTTTTATCTCTTCCTCCTACAAGAACATCATCAATATCACATATCACACCTGGTATTCCTTCCACGATGTTTGACATTTCTCTATGGAATATTTCAGGACCAGAATTGATCCCAAAGGGCAGTCTTTGGTAACAAAATCTCCCAAAATGCGTAATAAAAGTAGTTAACTCTTGAGACCTTTCGTCTGGAGGAATTTGATGAAATGATTTAATACAATCCAGCTTGCTGAAAACTGTAGCTCCATTCAACTGTGCCAATAACTGGTCAGTAGTAGAAAGAGGGTAATTCTCTCTTTAAACACTCTCATTTAGTTTAGTGTAATCACAACATAGCCTGACTTTTCCTGATGGCTTGAGAACAGCTACTATAGGAACACACCAATCAATAGGTTTGGTAACAGGTCTGATGATTCCTTGTTCCTGTAGAGATTTTAGTTCTTTTTCAACTTTATCTTTTAGTGGAAGAGGCAGCCTTCTAGGGCAGGTAAGGTTAAATGGCTTTGCATTGTCTTTCAACTCAATAGTATATTCATTGCTTGTTTTTCCTAAGCCTTGGAAAAGATCAGCATACTTAAGTTTTGGGTCAAACTTAGCTTCTGACAATCCATTTACAACTTCCACCACTTTAAGTGCTTCAATGATTGGCAGGTCTGCCTAACGGCGGTTTTCTGAGTCCCTTGATAACGTATAAGTCTTGTTCTGACTTACAACTGTTCTTTTTCAGGGTTGCCGTGAATACACCGATTACATCTAGTTTTGACCCTCCATAGAGTTTCTTGTCAATTTGCTTTAGCACTTTTGTGTCTCTAAATTTTTGTCTGAGACCACAGACACATCAGCTCCTGTGTGCCAGTTATTCACCGAATTTATTTCGTGTATTGAACCCAGGATGGTTCTTGTGGTATTATCATCACAGTCTGATTCTTCTACTCGTCTCACTGTTTTTGTTCTGCACTGTGAAGCATAATGTCCTATCTTTTTGCATTTGTTGCATTCTGCTCTTAATTCTGGACAATCTTGGTTATTTCTATGTGAATCATATCCACACCTTGTGCATTTCCTTTTTGAAGACTGTTGTTTTCTATCCTTTGGATATTGTGACCTCTTATCACTTGAAAACTGCTTCTTTTCTTCTGGAAACAATTTCTTTCTGTCTTTTGACATAACTCTGTCAACTGCTAATTCTTTCATTTCATTTAGCTTGACTTGACTAGCCCCATAGGCTCTAGCTATGTCTATTGCCTTCTTTAGATCTAACTTGGGGTCTTCCAACAACTTTTCTCTCACGTGGTCAGTCTTGCAGCCAACTAAAATTCTGTCCCGAATCATGCGATCTTCAAATGCTTCAAAGTTGCACACTCTGGTCAATTTTCTTAGCTCCGCAACATAGGCATCAATGGATTCATTCGGTTCTTGTACTCTGACATGAAAGTGGTATGACTCGAATGCCTCATGAGTTGTTCCCATGCAAAATTCCTCAAACCTCTTGAGTACTGTATCGATATCATCCTGTTCCTCTTTGGAACTAAACTTAAATCCATCAAATTTGTCCATCGCCTCTTCCCCTATAACTGTCAATAAGACTGCACACCTAAACTGTTTTGACTCTTTGATCAAGTTTGAAGCAATCTCATAATTCTTCCATGCCCTCGAAAAACTTTCTCCAGTTTGATTGCAAAGCACTTTTCTCGCTAATATTTAATTTTTGAGGCGCTGTATTTGAGCATGAAATCTGGACTTTGCCCCTTCCATATTGAGGCTTGGTTGACTAGTTTCAATGGGTTTGGATTCAGGCGACTAGATTTAGCGTCATAGGCCTACAGACTAGTTTCTAGTAGAAAATTTCACTTGATGAGTCTCGATCTGTGTCTAATCTACAGATCTAATCTAGAGTCTACATTCCGATTTCAATATTTGCACTTGGATTCGTACTGTCCGTATCTCTGCGCACTTCTGACACCATGTTATGTTACGACTTACTTGAGTCTTGGAGTAGTAGATCTAGATGATAGTTGATTTTGGGGGGGGGGGGGCACCTGCCGTCATCTGCTAGTTCTTCGTTAACCAATGTTACTCGCTTTGGCTTCAGTGAGAGAGGGACCTTCAGATTTCCCGCCGCTTGCACGAAATCACAGTCACGTGATACGTCCCTTAGGCCTACGCCATAATAATTATTATTAAGGTGTGTTCACACTACATGTTCTTCTATTCTTAAGGTGCGTCTACACCACACTTACTTACTTACTTACTTACTTACTTACTTACTTACTTACTTACTTACTTACTCTCTCCCTATAACGTCATGTACATGAGGCGGAGAGCAGTCGACGCCACGCTGGTCTGTCCCGAGCCACTTTCTCCGATTTCGACACATCTAAGCCCTGGATGATTGCTTCATCTCTTATTGTGCCTCTATAGCAATTGGTCTTCCCCGCTTTCTCTTTCCAGTTGGTTGCCAATGCCATGCCTGATAGGGCAATCTACTGTTTTATTACTTATTCAACAACACCAATTTAACATGTCAATTATGATTTATGCTGTTGTCAAAGAAGTCTTTTCTCTGTGTTTTATGCGGTGTGGGTCAATGACCTTAAACACTGAATAAACACTTACTTAGACTTAAAAAACAAATTTTTAAACGTTTTTGGAGCAACAAGACCAGCCAATCGGACAAGTTTACGCGTGAGCGCTGGGGACAAGATTAGCCGGGACGGCAGGCAAAATAAGAGTTGAGTGATTCACCCAATCGACGTCAAGGAATGCTGAAATCGTACGTTCGTTTTCTAAATGTATCAGACAGATGCTGATGGGAGTTTGAGCCTAAGCACAAATTAATTCTGTAAACATCAGCATTAAAAGCATTATCACCTTCAGCAACGCCCCCCCCCCCTCCCCCAACTTCCTCCCTACGCTTATGCTTATTTCATTTGGTGTTTGATTCTGCAACGGAAAGGTTTATCAACAAACAAAAACAGTTATAACTAACACTAAATGCATCATTTTTTTAGATTAAAAAAGGCAAGTCAATTTACCTTTTAAAGCAGTATCGTTTTTGCCTGGCATATTGCTTGGAGTGCGAACTGTCTTTGTGTTCTGTGACAATACCTTTTATGTTCTTATCTGCCTCATTGAAGCAAATGAAACTTCCTAGCTCCAAATGGCATTACAGAGCTTTATTCCGTGCTGAAAGGCTTATAGGCTTCCTTTTGATGTATGCTCTGAAAAAAAGGGGGGAAAAACGCTTTAACCTGTTATTCAGTACAGGGACGCAGTGTATCGAGTGTCAGTTGAGCGCAGGTTCAAAGTGTATCAGAGTGCAGATTATCATAAAAGCCAAACCCGTGAAACCGAATAGTCAATGTAAAACGCCACAGCAGCTCCTGGATACTGTTGAAACAAATATTCTCCCGCTACCTTCTTATCAACACTCAGAGAAGTCGCGAGTTTATAAACCCCACTTAGACACAACATGCAGTCGAGATAACAAGCCTGACTTTAAACATGGACGTTGCTATAAATCATTCTAGAATTCTTATTCACCAGCGGGCGTCAAAAACTCCAAACAAAACACAATTTTTTAAAACGAAAAAAGAAAAATTCCATGCGCGCCTTGTTTTATCGTCTGTTGTGTCCGTGGCAAGATTACCCATCTCGTCTGCAGCTTGATAGCGGCCCTTTGATGTTGTCTCAGGTGTTAAGATGACCTGCCCTGCAGCACTGCTCTCTCTCTCTCTCTCTCTCTCTCTCTCTCTCTCTCTCTCTCTCTCTCTCTCTCTCTCTCTCCCTCTCTCTCTCTCTCTCTCTCTCTCTTTGCATGATTGTGTGTGTGTGTGTGTGTGTGTGTGTGTGTGTGTGTGTGTGTGTGTGTGTGTGTGTGTGTTTCTCTATCTAGTTCCGTCTGTCCGCCTGTCTGTCCTTCAGTCACTCTCTCGCTCTCTGCCTGTTTGTCTGCTTCTCTCTCTTTCTCTCTTTCTCTCTCTCTTTCTCTCTCTCTTTCTCTCTCTCTCTCACTCTCTCTCCCTCTCTCTCTCGCTATCTATCGATCTATCGATCTATCTCCCTTTCCCCCCCTCCCCCCCCCCTCTCTCTCTCTCTCTCTCTCTCTCTCTCTCTTTCTCTCTCTCTCCTCAGTCCACCACGACTCCTCCAATAATCCTGGTTCCGCCCTGAAATAATAATTAAAGGAAGGCAAAAAATGTTAGCTAGCTCGGATCGTCTCAGGTGTTAAGTAAGGTGTACACTAACTCAATCAACAAGATGCTCTGCGTAATCGAATCTGGTCTGAGAGTCTGTCCGGTCTGTGGCCTATGTGCACTTGTAAATAATAAATTCTCAACGGTATACATGTACTTTGGCCATTACAATGACCGCGTAGAATTTCTTTGGCGACATGTTTTTTGCGTGTGTGTTTGAGGGTTGTTTTTTTCTTCTAATCCTACAATAATTATTAATGTAATGAAACTTAACCGTTCCCAAACACTGCGTGCGAAATGTTGCTATGTTGAAAGTCTTCTTTAAAATATAAATACAGATGTTTTTTACGCCTTCATCGACACAGTTTAGGGCATTTAAGGGGTGCAGCAACGCAAGCTGAGAAGGATACAACATCCCAAGAGAAAGATCGGAGACACTTGAAAAAAACTTCTCCTTACACGAGAATCGAACTCACGCCTCTGAGTGCGACGGCGTCGAGCCTGACCACTACACCACATTCGTTGGTAGTCCTTTCCTCTTATGTCGAATTCAATTTGACCCAAATAACAATCACAGCTAATGTTTAACCCTATCCGTACGTCCTGGGGTCATTTCGTATCCCTGGGGTTGTATTCTTCACTTTTTTAGAATACTTCTAGTGCGAAGATCTCTTTGAAACTTTCAGTATTTCTCAAAAAATCAATTTGAGAGACTGCTATGCAAAGCGTACGGATCGGATTAACGAGTGAATTTCCTCTTTGGAAAGTTGTGGCACAGACATCCCCACGTCGTATAAGATACGATAGTAAAACACGACGTAAGAATAGGGTTACAGGGTGATCGTGTCCCATGGTGCCAAGCAGATTTCACTGTTGACACTGGATCGTCTTCTCGTTTCATCTCTAAATGGACATCCTAGTTTCTCGTGTGAAAGCTGCTGTTCGCCGCAGGTCCGTCCCCCTCTGCCGAGGCGCTACCTCAGAATTACAAAGTTCTATCTGACATTTGTAGCCGTCTTGAGTGTCTAAGACCATGAGGTCAGAAACCTTAATGTTTTATCTTCTCCATCAAAATCGTAAGTATATTCGGAGTCGTTATATGTATGAACATATTCAAAGAATTGCATTCGAAAAAGCTTGTCATGATGTGAAACGCAAAATCTTTGACGTCAAATTTCTCAAAACTAGATACTGAGCAAATTAGAAGTTTGTAATTTTAGACTAGCAAAGGGTTGGGCCAAGACTTCCTTCTAAGTGCCATGAGCATTTGGCAGGTTTGTAGCAGATGGTTCCCCGTTTGGTTGCCGGTTCCGCATTTACACTGCTATGAGTTACCGTTTGACGTTGGATTGACACTGCCACCCCACTTTATGCAGATCTTTATCGGTGTGAACCCCACTCTAAAGGAGCTCAGGAGATGGCATTCTAAGCAGCAGCATAGCTGTCTTCTACAATAGAGTTTTAAAGGGGACCTCATTAGGATTATATATTGTGGCTTTTATTGTGTCTGAAATAGATGAGTGTTTTGTGTGTATCCTTTAATCCTTTTTATATAGTCTTCCTTCTCTTACAACATTTATTGGATTATACTGTAGCTTTTAGAAACGTTATTCATTGTCTGAGTCTTAGTGCAGTCCTTTGACAGGTGCTTCTATTTTTCTTTTCTCTTTTAAGGAAAGAAATGAAGGGGGGGGGGGCAGCTTAATCTTATTATTGTTATGGAATTACTTGTTTTAGTTTAGTTTTAGTAATAGTTTTAAGACACTTGTAACACAAATAAGTAATATAGGCGTCAATTATGGTCATGAAGGTGTTACTTGTGAGTAAAATACAACAAATAAAAAAGAGTAAAGTAAAAAAGGACAGGTAAGGAAGGCAAATTTGCCGCCTTGGGGAAAAAGGACGAACATCGCGAAGTACCCATTTTCCAGGAGGGCCAAAAAATGAAATTTATTCATCTCACGTTTAAAAAGTTGGTTTTTTATTTTATTTTTAACTTGACTTTTGGCAGGACGAAGGATGGTGCTATTATGCGCTTGTAGTTAAAATTTTGTTCGGAAATATTAACAAACTTTTGTTTGAGAAGACAAAAGTCATTCTTTCAGAACAGATTGATGAAGTTTTAATTAGCTTTTTATGGGAAAAGGACGAATAGCGATATTCGTCTTTCTTCCACCCGACGTTGTCAAATAATAACGTCCTGGATTTTTCGTTTCTGTGATATTTGAGGTTCGTCTGGTTTTATATAAGTGTTTTGGGGCTTCCAGACTGTTATTTAATTGCGCTTTGCCGGTGGAGCCAAAGATCTGGGGTTCAAATTCTGGTGAGTGTACACAAGCAGTGGTGCTTGTCGTCTTACTGCGAGCAAAACACTTGACACTGCGGGAATCACCGCCATATATGCCAGGATTTGAGCCTTTTTGGTATTTCATCATAAGACCTGTGGCATTGTAACGTAGGCATGTTTTGGCGAAGAAGGACGAATGTCGGTATATTCGTCGCTTTTTCGTAAACTGAGGACGAACCTCTCGGTATTCGTCCTTTTTTCACAGTAGGACCAGAGATTCGTCTTTCTTTCATAAAATATAAAATAAATTAAAAAGAAAAAAATATGACGATACTTCCAATACCAATACAAAGTATCCGAACATCTCTAAATGTAATGGCCACTGGTTCAAAAGATGCAGCTTTTCATACTCTTTTACATGGTATCGATATCTCTATTTGACCCAATTTCCGATTGTCGTCCTTTTTTCCTGAGACGGCAGAAATGTTTGATAGGATAGAAGATAAGACCATACCGGAGCACCCACCAACCACGCCCTGGAAATTTTTGTAGGACTTCAGAATTAGATCAGAGACAATTCCTCTACAATAATCTAGGGCAGTAACTTACGAGTTAGCGAAACTTAAAGGATTAAGAAAACAGAATCACTGAGTCTGATGAATGACTGAGGAATGTAAGGTAATAATGATGACAATGAAGAAGCGGAGGGCGGGGAGGGGGGAAGAAGATGCAAGAGCGAAGGAGTCAAAGGCGCAGAAAGAAAAAAATAATGGATAAATAGGTTGATGGATGGGTGGGTGGATGGATTGATGGATGGATGAACAGAGACAACATTACAAATCAACCTTTCATAACCAAACCTCTGCCTATTCAAAAATTGAAGGAATAACAGCAACAAATAATATACAGAGGTTAAAAGAAACAGGGAGGGTTGGAGAGTTAAGGGGGGGGGGGGCGAAGAAAAACAAAACCTGAAGTGTAACTCTATGCTCAGGCTCGCTTGACGTACCGGAAGCTCAGGGCGTTCCCCGGTAGACACAAGAAGGTAATACCATAGATTTGAATTACATTATCCTAGACAGGGTACTGTCATGGCTGCCACACTTTGCTCTCGATAGAGACTACTTTAATTACATTATCCAACTCTGGGCACCTTAATGGCTGCTGCTCTTTGCTCTCTCTAAAAAAGAAAAAAACAACTTCGTTGCAGTGGTGCGCACAATGGGTGCGCACAATGGGTACGCAACTGAATAGCAGAATTGTCGCTGCAGTCCAATGCGCAGGTATCTTTCCCTCCGTGCCCTTCATTTGGATCCAAATAGACTTAAATAATGTGTTTCACGGCAAACCGGAATTACATGACAGTGCACAGTCTTGGATATCTACGAGAAACTAGGATGTCCATTTAGAGATGAAACGAGAAGACGATCCAGTGTCAACCAGTCTGTCACAATGATTTTTTGAGAAATACTGAAAGTCTCAAAGAGATCTTCGAACAAGAAGTATTCTAAAATGTGAAGAATACAACCACAGGGGTACGATCAGTTTGTAATTCTAGACTAGCAAAGGGTTGGGCCAAGACTTCCTTCTAAGTACCTCGAGCATTTGGCAGGCTTGTAGCAGATGGTTCCCTGTTTGGTTACCGGTTCCGCATTGACACTGCTATGAGTTACCCGTTGACATTAGATTGACACTGCCACCCCACTTTATGCAGATCTTCATCGATGACCTTTTTATTTTACATTTCTCACTTAGAATAATCTTATGTGCTATCTTATGTACTATTTTTCCCTCCTTGCCCTTCATTTGGATCCAAATAGAGTAAAAGAATGTGTTTCACGGCAAACCGGAATTACGTGAGAGTGCACAGTCTTGGATATTACAATTCAAGTCTGTGACGCTCTTTAGAGGTATAAATGCCATTGGTCTCTAAGGGGTCAAATGTAAGTACACGTTGTTGCTATTCTAAAAACATGAAATACTATCTAAGGAAAGAATTTTCTCTATGTATTTTTAGACAATCCAACTGTTTCGACTTGCAAAGTTAAACCAAGCCGTGCTATGAACCAACTAGGGAAAAAATCCCAAGCTTACCAAACCAAAGAGACCATAGACACAGGTTGGCCAGTCAAATCGAAGAAATAAACCACCACCAATATTAACCTGCAAATCATTCCCAACATTTCATCATCATCATCGTTGCCATCATCATCATCATCATCATCATCATCATCATCATCATCATCATCATCATCA
>NW_004798694.1:31814-34520 GCF_000002075.1 Aplysia californica | reverse complement strand
CACACACACACACACACACACACACACACACATGAACGCAAACGTACTCGTAATATGCTTATCTTCTTCTTCTTCTTCTACTTCTTCTGCCATCCCGTGTTTGGGGCAACCGTGGGGGCACCACTGCTTCAGAAAACCAGTTCTCGCCTTTTCTCTTTGTCCTCTGCTTTTCTCAGATATAATATACAGGCACGCAAGCAAGCAAGCAAACAGACACATTCGAAGTTTAAAAAACATACCGATTCGTTTCAGGATTCGAACCAGGCTCACCCGCAAGCTAGCACCGCAAGATACCAACTGAACTAAAGAAGCACCATTAATGATAGGCCTGCATGGCGAGTGTAGTTAAGTCTTATTTTTTTAGCTTATGTGGTTCCTTTTCAAAGAACAAGTGTGATCAATTAGCAGCCACGCTGATGGTCTTTTCTGGTATAAGTTCTTTTGTCAGAATTTGGTATATTTTTACAGGAGCATAATATATACTACTTGAAAAGATTATTGCACAATGAATGGGCCGGTAGATCTATGCATGTAACGTATCATTGTGTATACCTCCAAAATGTTGTTGGTTTATGAAAAAAAATATTGTGAAGTGCCTAGAGTCACTAGGAAGTGAACCCTTAGAAAGAAGTTTCTGTTTTGTTTTTGTTTTCCTTTTTTTTTGGGGGGGTGCAACTGTTGTTTTGCTTTGCGTTGTTTTAATTAACAGGAAAAACAGGCATGTGCTCTGTAGACATCGATGCGTACGTATGCATATATCATAAACGTAATATACTATCGAATAGTGTGCATACTCATCAGTGCATAAAATAATACATGCTCATGTATTCCAATAATGTCTTGTAAGTATTTTGACTGTTTATGTACAAAGCGATGCAATGGAAGTTGTCTTTATCATTCTTATTCTAATTCTTATTCTCATTACTAACTGTCTGGTTGTGTTGGTCACGGAAGAGAAAGTGGCTCTTCTACAACAAGGAAGTACATGAACTTAACACAAAAATCGTAAATGGCAAAAACTAACTCTTAAACGCTGCGGAGAACAATGGCTTCCTCAATACAAAGGCCCTGCAATATTACACGGAATGTCGACAACTTCCCTTCAAGTCTCTGCATTTAAAAAAAAATACTTGTTTGTTTAAACCTTAATACGCTTTGTTCTGTATGTTTTCGGGGGGGGGATATTTTTGTGTTTGTTTCGTTTTATTTTTGAAGGTGCTGAATTCTCTGTTTCTTTTTTTTCTTTCTTTTTTTAAAAAATTTGACAGGGTTTGGCCTGTATGTTCTAAGATTTTTTTCGCAATCATTTTTGCCATTTGGTTGTTGTTATTATAATTTCGGTTTATTTTTGTTTTCGTTTTGCTGCGTTGGTTTATACTTTTTTGGGGGTGGTTATGTTATTGTTTAAGAATAATCATCTCTTGTCCGGAAGTACTCTCTCCTGCTTGTGTGTCATCATGTCATGCGCATGAGTAACACGCGGAAATCCGAGGGGTAATAATAGTATCATAGCAAGTTTCCCGTCATGATATATTTCTTCTCAACCCTGTACATTGTCATGCAATGCGTTAACCATCCCACAGACCTTCCTGTCCTCTAGTGTCCAAAAAAAAAAAACCGAGTCCATTTTAGTTGTGACCTATTTCACGTCATAAAAACTATACCTAATACGTTTCTATATTTAGTACGCAAGTTCAAACCGTGTGGGTAGTTTTAAATGATTTGTCTATAATCACTCAAGAGTACATTTTCTGTTTACATCAAGTTGACATTCTAAAAGCGAATCAAAATAGTATTATTATTATCATTATTATCTTTGTATAATTTGCTTTTGAGATTTGGAAAAAAATAAGACGTTATTACGACGAGAGAAAACCAAAATTGATGGACATTAAAAATACATTACAGGGGTAGGGGATGCTATTTCCAAGATATTTGAAACCATTATCGTGACGTGCCAGATCCGAAACAAACATCCGACGACCATCATGGTTCGCCACTCTTAAAATTTTGCCTACTCTAAAACAATCTGTATCGTCCTGGTCTTCCCCTGGCTTCAATCTGTTCAACTTCTCTAAGTAGGTTGTTCTTGATCTATTCTTGCTTCTTTTCTGTTCTATTTTTCCTGTGAAATTGAGCTGTTCAAGGCCTTTGCGTCTATTCAAATGTCCCAGAGATTGCATCTGTCTCTTCCCAATTGTTTTAATTAGTGAGCTGCCCACTCTGGGTTCTTTCACCACGACTTCTTTCCCTTCGATGAAATTCTCAAAAAGCTCCAAAGAACTACGTTACTTAGGTTCATGACTGTGAAAACAACCGGAGACTTATTGCCTTCGTAATCCTTTTAATACTGCGTAGATGGCGATAACGAGACGAGAATGGGACTGGGATTTTGGAATAACTCCAAATTAAGACGAAAACTGCCAAGGTTTTGTTGAATTTGTTCATGAGAGCCTATTAAGAGAAGAAAAATATATCAGTTGAATTAATTGGTGAGAGCAAAATCACTTTTTTCACACTACCCGAAACTTTCGATAAGAAATAAAATGGTGTTTTCTTAAACAATAATGCTGCCTTTGTTTTCTTGGGAAGATCTGGTAGTCTGATGCTCTTTAATCCCATTCTTTCTTTCTATTTCTCTCGGTTACTATCTTCTTCCCTCTCTTTCTCTTTCTTTCTCTCTCTCTCTCTCTCTCTCTCTCTCTC
>NW_004798694.1:27983-29400 GCF_000002075.1 Aplysia californica | reverse complement strand
ATAGTATCTATAAAATATCTATATTATATAATATTATATTATATTATATAATACTGTTGACCATAGAAATGTAGAACATGCAGGCTGTACGTAAAAGCATATCTTTATTTTCAGGTAACAAAATTATATCAACTTGACCCACGCCGTTCCTGGAGAAAGGTCTCAGTTTTTTAAAAAGCTATTTTTTGAGCGAGGTGGTGAAACGTCCCAAAAAGTCGTACTTGGTCTAAATTTAGTTCCAACTGAAAACACACGTTTAACCAGTTCTTCATAAAATATTGATAGGATTTTTACAATACTTTAGGTCTAAATATTTTAATTGACTATTTTTGCAACACGTTGAACTTCACCAAAAGTTTTGGAATGTTCTGGAAATTGAGTTAAAGCCGTTTTTCTCCAGACTTTGTTTTTACACACCGTGTTGCAAAATGCGGCATATCCTTAAAACTAATCAAGATACTTAGAAAATCAGCGGGTTGAATTTGCTACAAGAATAACACTCTAATTTCAATATTCAAAATTACCCACGAATGGCTTCTTTCTCCAGGCACATACACATATTAAGTTAAGGCGGATCTCTTCTGCATGACCCCACTGCGACAAACGCGCGGCCACATAGAAAGTGGAGACTCCAGATGTGTTAAGCAAGACAAGTAAGCACCGAAAAGAAGTCTCATGTAGACTTTTTACCTATTTTAGAGGCCTCTGGAGACGACGCTTGAACAGAATGTGAATATCGTAAGCGAGCGCTTGTTGGTCATCGTTAGAGGGAGAGAGAGGGAGAGAGAGAGAGAGAGAGAGAGAGAGAGAGAGAGAGAGAGAGAGAGAGAGAGATTGACGGACGACATATTTCATTATTAGCACACTCACAAAAATAGATAGTTTTTGCTTTAGGCTTTTTTTTCTGGGGAGGGGGTGTTTTGGTATTGTGCCGAATTATTTTTTGTATTATTTTTTTTTGTTTATTTGTTTGTTGTTGTTTGTTTGGTTGTTGTTGTTTTCTTTTGTTTTGTTTTATTGGAGGGGGGGAGTTGGTTTTGTACTTGATTACATGTTATGTCCCTTGTCCTTACGGCTAATTAAGCTATTGAGCACCATAAATGCCAATTGCAATGAATGGGAGGAAATGGTCTATGTTTAGTATTCTTCTTCATTATCTTTTGTTTCATGAAGAAGATTGTTTTGTGTGAGATAAATAAACTGTTAACCAGTTAAGTGTCTGCGTGTATAAAAAAAAAATAATTTGACAGTGCTCTGTAAAGGCTGGCAACGAATATTCAATTTGGAAGGATTCCACAGAAAACTTAATATCTTTATCTCAGCTGTGTTACATAGATAGACTAAGGGGGTTTGGGGGCAGAGAGACAGACAGACAGACAGACAGACAGACAGACAGACAGACAGACAGACAGACAGA
>NW_004798694.1:17023-24068 GCF_000002075.1 Aplysia californica | reverse complement strand
GAGAGAGAGAGAGAGAGAGAGAGAGAAAATGCGCATTGAAAAAGATTTATTTTTCAGTCCCTCATTACTTGCTTTAAAAAGTAAAAAAACAAAACAACTAATACTCGAGCCATGTCAGTTATTGTTAGTGAACAGCTGCTATCGACCAGCAGAAGTTTATACAACAATGGAACTTTACAAAATTAAAACGACCTTATAAATCATTAATGACTACATGACATTTATTACCCCAAAAACTACGTGCCAGAACTTCTAGTACCGACTTTACAATGACACTGCAGGGATTAGCAGCACATAATGTTTATCACTATTAAACAAAGCAGTTTGATTTATCGTTGACTTTTTTGGTCGTGGTCGGGAAACAGTCTACCAATCCTTTGTTATAAGGTATGAATATCAGACCTTTTATATCCGTGCGTACACCATAATTTCTCATTTACATTTACAAGGCAATGAATATTAAACTATCATATTATTGGCACATAACATAATAATAACATTATTATACTTTCACATTTCATCGTGAGCTGAGTGCTATCCCTTACAAGCTCCACTTTGTGACTTTTTGGGAGGGTTTACCACAGCTGCCAATGCTGCTGACAAATCTTCCATTTGAGCTCAATAATATAATGATTAAAGGTGGTATTTCGTAGAATTCAGTTTCATTTTGTACGTATTCACGGTTTAGGTATTTGAATTCAATGCTTTCAAGGTGATTGGCTTTCAACGCGATTTACTACATCAAAACCGGAAAAAAATGGAGTGAGTACAAGGTTGCACTTTAAGCTCGCACTACAGCCGGAAGCCGCGATTGAGCTGCTGCCGTCTGGGTAAAATATGTTAATGAGTATCATGCTGAGGGACACGTTGCACTGGTCACTCCCCCGAAAGCTGTTGCCACTTAATGTTGTTTGACATTCCACTGTGAGTTAGCTGGGGTCAGTGACCAGTTGTCCGGCGCCTGGTCGAAACTTCTGGGGCATTCCATTCTCACACGTTGTGTTGCTGGGTATAGCTTGAGTTTCCCAAATTAAAAAGCTTTAAAGAAGCGGATAATGGTCAGGATAGTTTTTAGAACATCAGAACATGATTACCGATGTCATTTTCTCGAACTACAATTGTTTCATTTTTTCTGTGATTATTGCAAAATGCTTCAAGGTAAAAATCTATTTTTTACAACCAAACGCATTTTCACAATACAAAGACGAATGCAGAAGCTTTACAGAAAGTACAGGGTGATCCAAAAAAAACTGTACAACTTTTGAAAAAATATTTTGCACAAAATTTGTTTTGACATAAATTCACAAAGAAAAAAAGTATTTTCGAAAACGGAAATGGCTTTTATAAAAACCACCTAAAAGATCTTGTAAGGAAAGCCATGAAATTATTGGTTTGTTGTTTGTTTAGGGTTTTTTCTCCTTTTTCTTTATTTTAAAAATCTAATCTTTCCATCCCTGTAACCTTTAAACAATATTTCTGTTCTCCTACAGAGTAAAAAAAAAATTTATTTTGGAATTCCGTGAACCAATGGCCGATATGTCCTCTTTATGGCTCGACACATGTTAACACGTGTTCGTAAGGTTCAGTGTTGGCCAAACACAAGTATCTACTCAACCATGAGTACTCAAAGCCACACACACTGTATACCTTACAGTATGAAGCTGTTTCTAGAGACAATAAGGGTGGGGTGAGGTTGCCCAAATAGACATCATTTGTGGAGTTGATATACAGCCTGAAAGGTGAATATGGGCTTTGCCAAGGAACCAAATATCATAGAGGAAAATATTCGCGCGTTTCAAGACGATCAAGGAATCATGAACACATTGCTATCCTCTGATAGCTTCGAAAACGGGAATATGGTACAGTCGAAGATGAAGATTTGCCTTGAGAGTGCGGACCGTTGAGATGTAGGAAAGTCATCACTGCAGATATCGTCATGGGGCTCATCTATTGAATTCTGCACCCTGGTGAAGATTAAAAGGGTGTGAACGGTGTGTGTTTGACCTGAAGTGGTCGTTTTGTCTGGGAATTTTTAGTTCTGCTTCTCAACAGGTCCTAACTGATGGACCATTTCCACCCATTACATCAAAGAAGGCCTTAAGGGCACTTTAACATTATTTCCGTACCTTGTGTGCAACTTACGAAATGAGTTGGTGGTGAGGAAATGTTCAAAGCAAAAGGCTCTCTGCTCTATACTTATCTTAACCTTGATGTCAGCAGGCAAAGGAAACTTGAGAAAAACTATCTGTAAACTTCTGGCGGCCTGTTAGGCTACTGTAGTTTGCAATATGGCGCAATAGATGGGATTTTTAGTGGTAGGCCTTTTACGAACTAGCGAGTCATACTACAAAAATGCGGACATAGCTGAAAATGGGTTACTTTTTTACACGCTTCGTAGAGCAAAACTATTGAGTGGATTTATCTAAAAATAATATAAAACAAACTCCTTTCGACGTCCAAATGTTGTGTGCAAATTTGAAAAGCAAAACTCCAGTGTGGAGGAAAATATTAACCCAAAAAAAAGCAGTAAGGTTGTTGTTGTTTGTTAGTTTTTTATCACCCTATATTATTCCATTATGTTCAGAAAATGTTCATGTTTTAATATTCTGTGTGTATGTGTTAGTGAACATGGCCTTTGTAACACCACTGTTATTGCAAACGACCAAGACGTATTTAATTCCCCCCCCCCCTTGCGAGATGAATAAAGATTGTCATTGCCAAAAATGTGTGTTACTTGAAAAGGCCGACCAAAACTATATGTTTAATGGATTTTTAAAAAGTATTGGAATTTATTTTCAAAGCAACAAATAACAGTTCACTCAGACCCCGACTCGGGTTCGAGAATCCTCCGCAACTTCATGTTTAAAAAAGTATTAAGTCTATTACCCAGTTGTGAACTTGCTACCTACAAACCCCTTACGAAATCCCTAAAATAAGATTTGTCACTGTACTAGCTACCTACTAAGGTTCTCTCTTCACTTGCCTTGGCCCGCTAGAAATGGCTAATACTAACAAGGTCACCATAGCAGAGACTGTGCCCACCATTTCGGAATTTCACGGTGACCTTAAAATGGTTCCAGTAGGGAACGGGATAGTGGGTGCCCACATCCCACGTGACTCATCAGAGCACAGGAAGATCAGACTAATGCTAATACTATTTTAAATAACACAACAACAACCTAATAACAGAAGCATGTCTTTTTAAACAATTATACTTGTTACTTGTTACTTGTGTGAAGGACCGACATCACTGCACAAGGGGCATCCCCATAAGCGCTCCATCCCCTGAAGAACCACATCTCGAAGTGTGTAGATGCTGACGGTTCCAAGCAATGTTTGATTCCATAGCCTTCTGCTCCTCCCACTAAGTCTTGAACTTCTGCAGGCGCCCCATCCAACCCCAAGCTCACGAATTCGCTCAAGATGATGGTATTCCGATTCATCTCGTTCTTTTAATAATTATAAACAAAAGCACCGTCCCACATCATCACTTATCACCACCGCTACCGTAAATCACTTTGCTCTCCGATCCTTCACAAACATCTATAATTATCTTGAACATCTATATGTAACAGTTATACGTAACAGTTATATTTTATAACAAGTGTGTACGTTATACATTATTGGGACTCTCATACGCACATTTTCCTTCTAATCAGATGGCGTCAATATCATAGAAATGGGCAAGGGACATTTTTCTAAAAGTTCTAAAAGTGTACTTTAAGACGGTAGTCTTTGAATAGGCTCTCCTTTATAATCATAGTTTAAAATGGCGGAGATTTCTATGGAAACCAGTAGACTTTTTTCTTTAAACCCTTAAACTTCCTTGATGACGATTTCTCAACATGCCAAATACACCTGCACAGAATAATCCACATCTGCCCACAAGTAACAATCTTAACTTTTAGCCACGGAACCCCCCCCCCCCTCCCCAAACCCACCCCCATATACACGACAATATAAGTATATATACACACACACACACACACACACACACACACACACACACACACAAACAAACACACACACACACACACACACACACACACACACACACACACACACACATCTACCACCCACCCCATCCCAAACACACACATCCTTCCTTTTCAAGACCTCATAAGGGAGACCAGGTGGCAAAGTGGGTCATGAGCTAAGGGTCACAAATAACGTCTTCCGATGTCGGCGACACAGCTTTTAATTATGAGATGGCTCGGGTGTGCCCTCTCGGGAAAAGAACAAACAATATTTATAACCACCTTTAAAACAAAAACAAAAACCCAACACCCCCCACCCCCCAAACAAAAAAGCGCATTTCTGCTCAAGAGTGGCCAGAAATATCTCGTTTATGGAATTGTCTGTACAGATAACGGATTGAGTTTTATACGACCGAGATCTGTGCTGCAACCGAGGGGCCTTGACAGACGAGATATAAAAATCACAGCTGTAATTACTGCACAGTCTGCTGATACACTGTAGACAATTGGAGCGGTCACACAAGCGTTATTTTCAGTCCTGGCATAGCAGACGTGTGTCGCCCAAATCCTGCTACGCCGCGACACACCAGCATTTTGGTGAAGCACACTGTTCAAGGGACACGGACACATGAAATGTATTTACTGCCTGTGCATTCTACAATAGTTGTGTTTTTTTCTCGTTTCTCATTCAACACGGCAATATTCCCAGTGCAACCATGTCTTCTTATCACGAAACAGAGCGTTGGATTTTGGAAATAAAGAGCAGAAACACCATTTGAGACAACACAAGTGAAGAACATAAAAACACAAATTTTAAAAATGATGCTTGGATAGATGTAGATCTATGCCTAGCACTCAGGCCTAAATACAATGAAACAAGCGATACACTGAAGAAGCAGATACGTAAGCAACTTTTTCATTTTATTTGACTTCTATCTTGACATACCTGGATGTACCAGACCAGACTCTTTGATCGTCAATGTTGAACTGAGCAGTAGCGTTAAATGTCGCCCATGTGGGTGCCACTCAAAAATAAGCCACACTTTCTGCGCAGAATTTACGGCTCGACAATTGTAGCTTGTCGGTCAAGGCCCTAATTAGATCTTCATAACTACATGCAAACGATGTAAGTCCGATTCCCGTATAGGGAGGTTATTACTGAGTGTGTGCATCTCGAACTTTCGATGGGATGGTGTATCTTTTTTCAGTGCAAGTTGGACACCTTAAATCATTTCCTAAATTAAATTATTGAAATTGAGTGGATGAGGACGAAATACATTTGCTACTATTATTACTACTAGATCTACGACATCATCATCATCATCATCATCATCATCATCATCATCATCATCATCATCATCATCGTCATCATCATCATCATCATCATCGTCATCATCATCATCATCATCATCATCATCATCATCGTGTACAACCACGTCCATATCATCCTGATGTTCGGTTCCCATGTTGGGAGGGGCTTTTCATCATATATCTCGCCGTCTATCTATGTGGACAATATATCCGTCTCAGGCAGGCTTGACCCTGACACATGCGGCCGAAACAACCCGCCTTCTAAATGCTTTACTTTGTGTCGATTTGGGGGGGGGGGGGAATAAACTTTACTTCTACAGTTACAACAGATAAAAAATGTTACTTTCTTTATTGTATTTTTATTACAGTTCCTCAGAAATAACACTTACTTTAGACACCTCTTCGACCTGCACCGTTACATAGTGAACGCTTGTTACCTCAGTATACAGTGACCGTTCAAATAGATGTACTGAGGATATAACGTTTGAATCTGCGTAGTAATATTTATTCCCCAGACTGTGTACCCTTGTTGGGGGGAACTACTTGTCCTTTTGAAAAAAATGGCAAATATGGCGTTAAGATGTTCGATATCAACAACTAAAACGAGAATAAAAGTAATTACAGTGACAAAAATAACAGTAACCATAACGAAAAAGAAAAAAAAATCACAAAAACAATCCATAAAAAGAATAGCGGCAACTGTTACAGCAACCACAACAAAAATTACGAGAATAGCAACAACAACAAAGAACTCTTTTAAAAACAAAACAAAACAACCAAAAACAGAAATACAAGTGCATAAGAACTGTGACTATTGAAAGCACAATAAAAAGTTATGGTAAAGTTTACAAGTTTCCTGCTTAAAATAAATAAATAAATAAATAAATAAATAAATAAATAAATAAATAAAGTGATAAACAGAAACTGGGTGAAAACGGCTTTCCATAGGTTCAAGTCCTTCATTAAACCCGCCACCAGATTTTAATCCTCAACATCCACCGAGGCCGTGGACACCTCGCTACACAAGGGCCAAGCACCACTGGCGTGTCCATAAACCGTAACACAGGCAGCAAACTGTGCACCTCATCTAGTAATGTACGTAATTACTAAATCCTCGGGTCTGCCAGTGTCGACCGCTGACCAGCGCCCCAGGCTGTCTGATTTTGTTCCTCGGCACGCATCCCACGCAGTGTCTGGTCCTACCAGCTGCTCCCGGCGTTGTTCACATCACACGTCACGGGAAGTCAAGCCAAGGTCAGCTCTGTCTGATGACCTCACTGGTAGGTTTGATTAACACTGTTTTACATCCCCATCGACACATTTTTGGTTATTAAGAAGATGAGCTGTGTTGACCTTGCGCGTCAGCCAAGCTGCGCAGAATAAAGCATCCTTGGAGACAGAGTGAGATGCTCGGTTAAATGACTTCCTTTACTTGAGAATTGAACTCACACCTTATGCCAGTGTCTAGTAGTTTCTGTGACAAGTGGATGCCAGTCTCTTCTCGTCATCATTTCTTTTGCGAGATATAGCAAAACAAGATCACAATCATGAAGTGATACACCTGACCCTGGCTGAGAGGGATACAACATCCCAGCAGACATACAGAGGAACTCGAATTTTTTTTAAATCCCTTCCCAAAACGGATAAGCTGTAAAAACACAATAAAACGTTGAGCGCCATCATCATGATCAAGAACATCAAGACAAGGCATTCGCTTCGTACAGTCGTTGTACCCCAGACAGATTGTGTGTGTGTGG